>NC_134695.1:63272448-63533595 GCF_050947455.1 Rhinoderma darwinii | reverse complement strand
CCCCATAGAAGATGTCAGACCCCACCCCCCTACACCCACCCCACTAACACCCACCCCCCTACACACACACACACACACCACACACACACACACCCCCTACACACACACCCACCCTACACCCACCCCCCTACACACACACACACACACACACACACACCCACCCCCCTACACACCCCCCCCCCCTACACACACACACACCCCTACACACCCCCCCCCTACACACACACACCCACACTACACACACCCCCCCCACACACCCCCCCCCACACACACACCCCCCCCCCACACACACACACCCCCCCCACACACACACACCCCCCCCACACACACACACCCCCCCCACACACACACACCCCCCCACACACACACCCCCCCCACACACACACACACCCCCCCCACACACACACACCCCCCCCACACACACACACCCCCCCCACACACACACACCCCCCCCACACACACACCCCCCCCACACACACACCCCCCCACAACCCCCTACACACACACACACCCCCTACACACACACCCCCCTACACACACACCCCCACACAACCCCCTACACACACACACACCCCCTACACACACACCCACCCCCCTACACCACCCCCCTACACACACACACACACACACACACACACCCACCCCCCTACACACCCCCCCCCCCTACACACACACACACCCTACACACCCCCCCCCCTACACACACACACACCCACACTACACACACCCCCCCCCACACACCCCCCCCCCACACACACACACCCCCCCCCCACACACACACACCCCCCCCACACACACACACCCCCCCCACACACACACACCCCCCCCACACACACACACCCCCCACACACACACACCCCCCCCACACACACACACCCCCCCCACACACACACACCCCCCCCACACACCACACCCCCCCCACACACACACACCCCCCCCACACACACACACCCCCCACACACACACCCCCACACAACCCCCTACACACACACACACCCCCTACACACACACACCCCCTACACACACACACCCCCTACACACACACCCCCCTACACACACACCCCCCCACACACACACCCCCCCACACACACACCCCCCCACACACACACCCCCCCACACACACACCCCCCCACACACACACCCCCCCACACACACACCCCCCACACACACACCCCCCCACACACACACCCCCCCACACACACACACCCCCCCACACACACACCCCCCCACACACACACACCCCCCCCACACACACACACACCCCCCCACACACACACACCCCCCCCCCCACACACACACACACACACACCCCCACACACACACCCCCCTACACACCCCCCTACACACACACACACACACACACCCCCCTACACACACACACACCCCCCTACACACACACACACCCCCCTACACACACACACACCCCCCTACACACACACACACCCCCCTACACACACACACACCCCCCTACACACACACACACCCCCCTACACACACACACACCCCCCTACACACACACACACCCCCCTACACACACACCCCCCTACACACACACCCCCCTACACACACACCCCCCTACACACACACACACACACACACACCCCTACACACACACACACACACGCACACACACACACACACGCCTACACACACACCCCCCTACACACACACACGCCTACACACACACCCCCCTACACACACACCCCCCTACACACACACACGCACACACACACACCCCCCTACACACACACGCACACACACACACCCCCTACACACACACGCACACACACACACCCCCCTACACACACACACCCCCCTACACACACACACCCCCCTACACACACACACCCCCCTACACACACACACCCCCCTACACACCCCCGTGTGTGTAGGGTGTGTGTAAGGGGGTGTGTGTGTAAGGGGGGTGGGGGTGTGTGTGTGTAAGGGGGGTGGGGGGTGTGTGTGTAGAGGTAGGTGTGTGGGTGTGGTAGATTACACACACACACACACACACACACACACACACACACACACACATTAAAAAAAAACACTTAATCCAGACCATTTCAATAAAGCTGCACAACTCGTTATACCTTTTAAAAATGTTTTAATGTAAAATGACAAAGAACAGTATGAATTCAGCCTGATTTTAAGTCAGATGGTTAAAGAAAGAAAAAAAAAAAAACTTTATTGAAGCATCATTTACAAAATCATTGATCAATAATGAAGTGCTTTATGCAATACACCGATAAAAGACAAAGACTAAAAATAAAAAAAACCCACTCAGTCTGTGTTACACCCGACAGGGAGTTAAGAATCATTGATCTACTCAAGAGACACCTTGTCCACAACAAGACCAAAAAAAAACATTAATTACTTATTGGTCCAAAGCCCCTCAATTATTAGTCAAATCAGAATTTTAACTGGAAGAGTAAAGCCGTGAGATGTAGCAATGAACTCTCCCCTTGGTTGGCTCTTATTCAGAAACAGCGCCACTTTGGTCTAAGAGTTGTGTTTAGTATTGCAGCTCAGTTCTAATGAAGTGAATGGAGCTGAGCTGCAATACCATACATAGCCTGTGAACAAGAGTGGTGCGGTTTCCTGTTCTAAAAATAAAACCATTTCTGTCCAGGGAAGTCCATGCTGGTTGCATTCAATAAAAGGATCTAGGCTATACAGTTTCTGGAGTTACTTAACCCTCAAACCCTTGTACATAATCATCATACGCGGAAGAAGTGGCCAGAAATCTGGTGGGTAGGAGTGTAACACAGAGGGCCTGTGAAGCACCACTTTGCAAGAAATGGAAGTAAATAAAACGAATATCTGACCCTTACTGTAGGTTCTTAAAGCAATTGGATCACAGTTTTAATACACCTTGGCCTGAGGTCAGCCATTATTGTAATACTGGAGGAATCGGACTGATTGATAGGAAAACGGTCAACGAGGAAAGCTGAAGGATGTGATCTCTGGTGCCAAGTCCCACATTTAAATCTTACTATTGGCCACTTTACAAGAGCCCAGATCACTTCACGTGTAAATCTCTCACGTCAGAGATCCAGAAAGCGGAGCTTGGCTGCTACGATGGTGTGAGCGGCGACCATGGCTGGATCCACGTATGGCACACAAGACCTAGGGGTTCTAACTTACAACCAAGGTAGATTAAGAACAGGAATTAAAATCAAGATGGCTTCCTTTACAGGTCAGAATGAGAATCTCCGGCGTCTATGAAACCATCCAATGATGTGGGAGAGACCACTCAATAGTCAGCCTTGGTCAAACTTCTAATGAAGTGAAGGCACACCTGGCAGCAAAAGGGTTAACAGCCTTTAAGATACGTTTTGCCAGCCTGCAGCAGATAACTGCACATTAAAAGCCTTATAATTACTATAGAGGAGAAAAATATATATGTCATAGGCAGAACACTGCTCCCTCTCCAAAAGAATAGGAAAAAAATAGATCATGATTTGTAGTGTAAGAATCCAGCTCAGGTACTTATGGCAAAATTCATCTTCGAGAGGAGCTTGCAGAACCGGTAACCAAACTGAGCGCCACCGCCAAACTCACTGATGTGACACTGGGTCCTCTCAAAGGGAAGACTGGTGGCTCGTTCTACTGCCGGAGCTCCACATAATTAGCAGGGAATAGCCCATAACGTTCCTTACAAAGCCCCCTCCACCAGCCATCGTCAATCATCTCAATATTTGTGATAAGGTCATCTGGGTCAAACGAGATTTCATCATCGCCAGCTGGGAAAAACAAAAGGTGATGTGAATCTCCAGCGCCCAAAAAGGTTACAAGTCAATATTAAAATATACGAGAGCAGCTTCCACTTACCTGCCTGATAGTCATACAAAGCAATAGCCGTGATGCCCAGGTCACCCTCGTAGTCTGCGTAAGTGTTTTCCTCCGCTAGAAAGGAAAAAAAAGAAGAAGCTGGATCAGTCACACAATCTGACTCCGCGACCTCAGTCCACTGCCTAACACATGAAACTACCCGCAAACTATAGTGCACATTCAATGGAGAGAATCCGCTGTTACCTTGCATTTTTGACAGGACAAAGGATTGGGCATGGAAATATTTTAGATGGCTGTGGCAGTCACCGTTACGTTCTGTGGCAAACGCTGGCATTGGGGGTCCTGTGGTCATCACGCATTAAAGGGGTTGCCACATCACAGACACCCGCTTTCATATCGAATCGGCAAACTATTTTGCTGGGGGAGGCAGCAACCAGTCAGACATTTCTCTGCAGCAGCCGGAGGAGAATGATGTATTACAAGGATGGCCATCCATCCAACAGCGCATGTCCGGTAGAACCGTTCTTATAGGCGAAGGCACATACAGGGGGTCCCAAGCGGGGAGCCTGCCTCTATGATGTCCATATGCCCTAATAAGGCAAGTCTATAGGTGTAACTACTAATGGGGGTACAATGATGGAACTATTTAATGGGGTTACCCTGATGGAAACATTTATAGGGGGTTACTCAAATGGCCCTATTAATGGGGGGTACCCAAATGGCACTAATAAGGGGAACTCTGGTAGCCCTATAAAGGGGGGGGGGGGGGTGACGTGTTTTATCTGTCTCTCCAAGGCTGCCTATCCTTGAACGAATGGGTGTGAGCAGCTGGACCCTACCTTATTTATGTACATGACACTAGTATTTTGGACAATACAAAATGGCACAGACCAATAATAAATTTGGTGCAGCCAATTCGCCACAGGCCCCTTTTTGATGCAACTTTTTACAAATCTGTCCCAGAACAAGGTTAAATATAGCACACGTCACATGCTTGGATTTACCGCTCATAGCGCTGCGTTTCTGATGCATTTAATTTGATAAATGTGCCCATTGTGTCCACCATACTTTACCATCTTGGTAATCTGCAGTGTCATATACAGCCTCTGTGTCTGGGGTTTCTGCTTTCTGGCTCACTGCCTCCTGGTAATCCGTGGTCCCTTCATACACATTCTCAGGTACTGCGGGGGGTTTTGCTGGCTCCTTCTCATATAGTGGAGCCGCATCCTACGTGAAGTAGAAATGGAAGAGTCAGTCATATCTATTATTTATCACGGGGTTCACGGAGGTAAGTGCTCAGCTTCTCACCTCATACACTGGGCTCGCTGGGGCTTCTTCAGACACTAGCCGGGGTCTTGGGGATGCGGGAGGAGATGCAGGTTTGGCCTTTTCTTGCTCCTTAACATGTGAAGTACAGAAATTAAATGAGAAAACAATTTTTCAAATTCAAAATGGAATTCTCCAAACCCAACCAATATTGATAACTGTATCCAGGAAACATAATAGATGGTAAACGATCAAACGCATACAATACCGTCATACACATACTGGGACAAATGATCAAGAGAAAAACTTGCACATTGTTTAACCCTTTCAAGACCAAGGGTCATCGATGCCCCAATGACCAGCCCCATTTTTTTCAAATCTGACATGTGTCATTTTATGTGGTAATAACTCTGGAATGCTTTTGCCTATCCAAGCGATTCATAGATTGTTTTCTCATGACATATTGTACTTTATGTTTGTGGACCAAATTTTTCCACTAATTCATAGCTTATTTGTGAAAAACACCAAATTGTAAAGAAAATTTGCAAAAATTATAATTTTTCTAATTTTAAATGTAATCTACTTGTAAAACAGATACGAATATCACACACACAATTGTTGCTAATTAACATTCCCCATATGTCTACTTTATATTTGCATTGTTTTTTGAACATGATTTGATTTTTCTAGGACGTTACAAGGCTTAGAACTTTAGAAGAAATTTCTCACATTTTCAAGAAAATTTCAAAAGGCTATTTTGTCAAGGACCAGTTCAGTTCTGAAGTGGCTTTGGAGGGCCTTATGTACTAGATAGACCCCATAAATCACCCCATATTGAAAACGGCACCCTCTCAAAGTATTCAAAACAGCATTCAGAAAGTTTATTAACCCTTTAGGTGCTTCACAGGAATTAAAGCAAAGTAGAGGTGAAATTTACAAATTCATTTTTTTCTGTAACACAGAAGGTTTTACCAGAGAAATAATGAGAATATTTTATTTACCTTTCTTTTATTATCCATATTATTTTGAATCCCATTTTCTCAAAATGTTAAAACTTATAGAAATTAACGATTTCATTATTATTTGAGACTAACTATTTACTTCTACCTGCGAGTAGAACTGTTATACACATATATTTTCTGATGTCTCAACTGTTTAATAAAGACATATTGAAACAGAAATAATGAGAATAATGGACTGAAGCACCGGCCTCAGAAGCAAAAGGAGCACCTAGTGGATTTTGGGGGTCTCTGTTTTTAGAATATATTTTGGGCACCTTGTCAGGTTTGAAGAGGTCTTGTGGTGTCAAACCAGTGGAATCTCCCCAAAAGTGGTTTTGGAAACTACACACCCCAAGGAATTTATCTAGGGCTATAGTTAACATCTTGACCCGACAGGTCTTTTGCTATTTTTATTGGAATATGTTTGTGAAAATCGACTTTGTTTCTGAAAAAATATTTTAAATTTTTTTATTTTTACAAGGAAGAAAGAATAAAAGAACCCCAAAACTTGTAAAGCTATTTCTCACGATTACAGCAATACCCCATATGTGGTAATACACTGCTGTTTGGACCCACGGTAGAGCTCAGAAAAGAAGGAGCACCGTTTGGCTTTTGGAGCGCAGATTTTGCTTGGTAGTAGTTCTGTTTGGGGTTTTGCTGGTATTTCAGTTTATAATGTAGTGGCATATGTAAGCTGGGCAGAGAACATCAGGGCATAATAAGAGGGTATAATAATGGGGTAAATAAATAATTCATAGATGTGTGGCCGGTGTCGCACTGATAAATAGCGCCCAAAGTGAGAAAAAAAACAAACAAACATACATTTTGACAATCTATTTTGTCCTTTTTTTTTTTTTACAGTAATCACTGTGCGCTATAAATGACATTTTACTTTATTCTGCAGGTCGGTACAATTACAGCAATACCATATGTACATCGTTTTTTTAATGTTTTTTTGCGTGCGGGAAAAATATTATAGTTTTATAGTTGGGGTCGTTACGAACGCGGTGATACCAAATATGTGTACTTTAACGTTTTATTTTTTTTCTTATAAGAAAAGACTTAGTATAGGAGAAAAAGCAAGCCCAGCAAGCGCCGACGTGAATTTACTGTGGACAGTCAGGAAGCAGTTAATAACGGTGATCATTTTCTCTGTAGCCAAACCAATCGTCAGCTGTCAGTGAGCAGGTTGCTGGGGAACCAGGGACACTGACACCGACACAGCCGGCGTCCCAGCGCTTTTCACAGCGCTATGCTGGCTGGAACAGAGATCTGTATATTCATGCCCTGGCAGCACGGGGTATGTGCGAAAAGGACGTGAATCTACAGATTCGTTAACGTTTCTGTGGTACTTCCAGCAGAGCAAAGCGTAATCTCGCTGTAACCTGTCATTTACAGAGTGATCTCGCGAGATTACGCTTTGGTCTGCTGTAAGTACCACAGAAACGTTAGTGAAGTGTCGGGATTGTGAATAGACATCCCGTCCTGGCTGGAAGGAATGTCTATTCACTGTCTAAATACTTCAGTAACGTTAATATGTCAGTATAAGACAGCACATAGCGAACAACGCAGTGTCACTATGCGATGACTAAATTAATGGAGAGAAGTGCATGACGCTGATTGGTCACTGATTGGTCAGCGTCATACACTCCTCTTTACTTTAGACCAAGTGGGCATTGTACAAACACGCCCAGTTGGGCATTAAGAAACTAATTAGCATAAAGTTAAAATTGCTCCCAACGTGGTAAAAATAGATCGTTTTTCTAAATAAAAAGCACTGCTGTCACCTACATTACAGCGCCGATCTCCTTATGTAGGAGACAGGACACTTATAATCTGGTGAGCGTCTCTTTAAGTGCACTGACCTGCTGCTTCCTGCGTGCCTGCTCCTGTTCCTGCTTCTCCCGCGCCATCCTCTGTGCTCTCTCGGCCTCAGCCTTCTTCCTGTCTTCCAGTTCTTTGTCCTTGGCCAGGTTCTCAAAGTTTGCCCGTATGCTGCTGGCTTTGTTTCCCTCTGAGATAAAATGTCCAGCACACAACACACACACACAAGGGTTAATCCTGTAGTTACTCTGCCGATTACCAGACAATACTTTGTGAAAACCTCCACTTGTGTTCAGGCCTCCTTGAAGGCAGTTTGAAATATCCTCAATGATCTCATCACAAAGACCTGCGGTGTTACGAAAATGATCAGCGATCTACAGGGATCAATAGTGATCGGGTCTTATTCTTACTACATGATCCTCCGTACATAAGGAATTTTGGGACCAAGTCACGCAGTTACCCCAATGGACAGTTATCTGCAACCAGAGGCTGTATACTTGCCAACGAGTTTGGTGAATCAGACCGCAAAAGGGGCAGATTGTAAACAAATTTTGCATTAAGCGGGTTCTTTCCAGCAATCTGGGGGCATTCCGGGAAGAACAGGGGCAGCACAAACAAATGTCCTTTTATTTGGGCTTGATGGCGGATGTGAGACAAGATAACAGCTGGAGATCCACAGGTTGCACTGGTTTGGGGCCTTTCTGCAGTTACAACCCTGCACCAGTCATAATTCAGACTCCATCCTGGTTCTTATTCCCAGGCACGTTGATTTTTGCAAACAAATGTTCAGGTTCTTGAATCTGGCCGCATTTTATTTGCTTTTTATGTAAATATGTCAAGTGGAAATAAAAATTTGCCCAATGAACAGGAACAATTTGCATACAAATAAGAGGATGAACCAATAGAGGAGGGAATTAGAGCCCGGTCACTAGGGGCTTATAATCTATAGGACGACAATTCGGTCATTTGTACATAAACCTGTGGCACGCTGCGACGTCCGGCATCAGGATAATCAGCAGAATTATACATTGCACTTTTGATGTTTTTTTTCCAGCAAAAAAACAGAAATTTAAAAGAAATAAGGAAAAGTCTAATAGGGAGATTTACCAAGAGTAGTGCAAAGAAAAATGCGGAGTAATTGCCCATAGCAACCAATTAAATTGAATTTCTTATTTGTAAAAGGGTCTCTGGAGTAGTTGCTTTTAGCAACCAATCAGATTCCATCTCTCATTTTCCGGAGACCTTTTCACAAGTAGGAAATTAAATTTGATTTTTTGCTATGGCCAACTATTCCACTTTTTCTTGGCACTACTTTTGGTAAATATCTCCCCCCCCCCCCCCATTTATTTTCTTTATACTCCTTTGTTTAGGATCCACTGCTGGTGTCAACAAGGCCTCGGTATAGGACATTGCTATAGCTTAGATCTCTGGGCACGCATTTATGAAAACGTACATGCAGGTCAGTCAGGTTCATGTTATGCGGCCGTTACTCACCGGCTTCCACCGGCCGCGTTCTCTGATAACTTGGAGCTACTTTCTCCACATCTTCAAAGGAAGAAGCAGCCTGAAAATAGACGTCAGACATCACTCGAAGGTCTATACTGGGTTACAAGTCCGACACATGAACAGTTTTGTGCAAATGTCATTCGTCAATTAGTGGATTGGTTTGTACGGTAAAGCGACACCCAATGAAAAGCTTTATAAAATAATATACTTATTTAAAATATACAGTTTTGTGTATACAGCTCTTATGCAGACGTGTCGCCATGGTTAGACTACACTGTTACTTCCTTTATTCTGCGCCCCTCTTCTAGCTTGTAGGTTAGCAAGAAGAGGAGGCAGAAGAAGTGGAGTAACACAAGACTGCAGGATCAGACTACACATGGGTTGTTTGTAGTCTGTAACCATGGAGACACATGGGTCTGCATAAGAGCTGTATAGAAAAAAAAAACAGTAGCACATTTTTAATCAAGACGATCAACAAAGATGCAAAGTTTTTATATTAGATGTATTGGAGCAATAAAAATTATATAAATCCCTACAATAGAGAGCTATAGACATGATTGCAGAATTATTAAAAATTGAAGCAATTCCGAAAATATTATGGTCTGCAATATTTTTCCAAGATTTTACATTGATGGCTCGAGTTGATTCAGTTATCAGTGTTTGGGGTTGGAACGCACTGACCACACATTGATGGCCCATCCTAAGACAACTAAATAGTAATGTCACAATGGCTAAATCAGTGGCTTCAGTCAATAGCTTCGGCCATGTCATCTTGCAGCCATGAAACCCACCTGAAGACCAGTTGCCGCCGAGTTCTTCCCTACAACGGCGAGTGACTGCAGTAACGTGTCCGACACGACTAACGTGTCCGACACGACTAACGTGTCCGACACGACTAACGTGGAACGTGTCCGACATAACAGTCTGTGTGTTGCTTTGCCACCGGTACAGACCATGACAGCAGAGATCACCCTTTACACCAGACAATTGTAGACGATCATTACTTTCTATAAAAGGGATTTACCTTGTCCATGCGATCCTTCTGCACTCCATACTTCCCACCAAACCCCTTGGAATAATCTAAAAGACAAGCAGAGAGATTACTACATGATCATAGTCACAGACAAAACTATAGATTCCGGTCTATGCCAGTACAGTTCACGAGAAGGTAATATCGCCCTATAGTCAGGAATACACGCAATACCGCCCTATAGTCAGGAATACACGTAATACCGCCCTATAGTCAGGAATACACGCAATACCGCCCTATAGTCAGGAATACACGCAATACCGCCCTATAGTCAGGAATACACGTAATACCGCCCTATAATCAGGAATACACGCAATACCGCCCTATAGTCAGGAATACACGTAATACCGCCCTATAATCAGGAATACACGCAATACCGCCCTATAATCAGGAATACACGCAATATCACCCTATAATCAGGAATACACGCAATATCGCCCTATAATCAGGAATACACGTAATACCGCCCTATAGTCAGGAATACACGTAATACCGCCCTATAATCAGGAATACACACAATACCGCCCTATAATCAGGAATACACGCAATATCGCCCTATAATCAGGAATACACACAATATCTCCCTATAATCAGGAATACACGCAATATATCGCCCTATAATCAGGAATACACGCAATATCGCCCTATAATCAGGAATACACGCAATATATCGACCTATAATCAGGAATACACGCAATATCGCCCTATAATCAGGAATACACGTAATATCGCCCTATAATCAGGAATACACGCAATATCGCCCTATAATCAGGAATACACGTAATACCGCCCTATAATCAGGAATACACGTAATACCGCCCTATAATCAGGAATACACGTAATATCGCCCTATAATCAGGAATCTTGGACATACAGAGATACATTTACCCTGTACGGATCAGATTTTCGATTAATAAGTGAACAGACAATTACTCCTGGCATATAAAGCAGAGCGCCACCATTGATGAAACTTCGCTAATATGACAACAACCTAAAAATCAGAGTCTGACACACCAAAAATTATTAAAATTTATTGATTGAGGACAATAAAAAAAAGAAAGAAACAGGTTAAAAACATAGAGCTGACCCCCAGACGAAGGCTTCCTGCCGAAACGCGTGTCGGGGTGTGATGCCAGACAGTGCTGCTTGTAGTGCGGGTAAGGTATTTTACACCCATCATTGGACAAACCATATAAATGTACACACATTCATTGTTCTCGGGCTGTTCGGCTGCTGTAGTTATATCTTCATGCAATAGGGGAGGGGGGGGGGGGTGACATGATTTTCTTGGCCCTTTGTGGTTTTTTTTACAGGTACATGCAGTAAAGTCTACATCCATAAGTCCAAGTGGGCGTGTTTACAGTAAAAGTACAACTGGGCGTGTATTATGTGTGTACATCGGGGCGTGTTTACTTCTTTTACTAGCTGGGCGTTAGCAATGGGAGTGTATGATGCTGACGAATCAGCATCATCCACTTCTGTTCGTTAACGCCCAGCTTCTGGCAGTGCAAAGACACAGCGTGTTCGAGAGATCACGCTGTGACGTCACTCACTTCCTGCCCCAGGTCCTGCATCGTGTCGGCCACATCGGCACCAGAGGCTACAGTTGATTCTGCAGCAGCATCAGCATTTGTAGGTAAGTAGCTACATCGATTACCTGCAAACGCCGATGCTGCTGCAGAATCATCTGTAGCCTCTGGTGCCGATGTGTCCTCGCTCGTCCGACACGATGCAGGACCTGGGGCAGGAAGTGAGTGACGACACAGCGTGATCTCTCGAGAATACGCTGTGTCTGCACTGCCAGAAGCTGGGCGTTCTGAAGAGAAGTGGGTGATACTTCTCGTCAGAACGCCCAGCTAGTAAAAGTAGTAAAAACGCCCTGATGTAACGAAATACAATACACGCCCAGTTGTACTTTTGCAAGCCTCATTTGCATAAATACAAAAATGGTCATAACTTGGCCAAAAATGCTCGTTTTTTAAAAATAAAAACGTTACTGTAATCTACATTGTAGCGCCGATCTGCTGCAATAGCAGATAGGGGTTGCAAAATCTGGTGACAGAGCCTCTTTAATACATTATACACCATTATGGGTTTATTCTCATTATATAGATTAGGGGATTTTGGTTGTTCTCCATATAGGTATAGCTTCGCTAATATAGTAGAGGACGGTTTACAGCAATTCCCTCTTATACGCCCGTTACCCGGTTTTCTCCCTTGACTCATGGAACAGGGTCAGGAATTAGGGGAGGCGCAGGACCAGGTTACTTCAAGCTCTCAGCCCTCATGACACCCTTCTCCTTTCTTTACTAAGACTGTCATTTGATATATTAGTCTTAAACTTAAATGCGGTGCAGCAAGTTGCGCCAAAAGGTATTAATACAATAAATTTGGCGCATCTTTGGACATTATTCACCAGAATTTGAAATCTACACCTGCTATGAGCAGGCACAGAATTCTGCCATCGCTTATTCCAATTTCTGTAATTAATGATGTTAAATCTGTAAGTCCACAGGAGGCCGTTCCCCTCCTGATCAACCCGACCCACTTTTGAAAAGCGTTGAGAGTTGTTAAAAGTCGCAAATTACTACACAAGTACGGCGTGGTCCATAGTTTGCGACTTTTCTACGCCATAGAAGCGGTATAAAAGCTTTTCAGAAATTTCCTCCATGGTGTTAAATGATAGAATTCTGGCTGCCTGATGCCAACAGTAGGGGGAGCTTAAGAGCTTACTGCATACACTGCTCCCAAGCTCCCACTAGTGGCGACTACAGGCAGAATTTTATCTTTTAACACTAGGACTGTATGGATACTATGTTCTTCCTATTACAAGATCTGGTTTAATACCATTTATTAGTCTACAAACAATGTTCTACTCACCAAGAACATAGTCCTCACCTCTTTGTTTCCCCCAAATGCAATTCTATGACATATCAATAAGGACACATCAGAAGTCAGAGCTGCAGCAACCCTAAAACAGGCTGGTCTCATGCTCAGCCACCAGTGGAGAAGTGACTGTCCCTGCCCGGCCGCAGAGAATTAAATGGAAGTTAAATGTTTTTTTTTGTGTGAGGAAAGCAGAAAACAGGGTCACTCTTGCCCATAAGCAATGTCCTATTCAAGTGAATGCGGCTGAGCTGCAATACCAGAAACAGCCCATGGAGAGGAGTGGCGCTGTTTACATTTTTATTGGATTTCACATTTTATCATCATATAGAATTCAATTTAGGAACTGAAGTATCCGAAAATTCCTCTACATATCTATGTTAATACCAATTTCTATAAGATATATTTTTTTAAAGAAATAAAATAGCAAAACCACATTAAAAAAAAAAATAATGACGTTTTGAACCGCAATTTGTGCCCATCACCGGGATGTAGAGATTGTAATGTGGCTGAATCTGTCCCTAGCCATTAGTATGAGGCACCCACTTCCCAGAGCACAGTAGTATAGGGTTACAGTACACAGTGAGGGGGAGACACGGGAGAAAATTAGACAGTAAAGGACAGAGAAGCACGCGGACCACGTTACGAGGAGCGGATGATCACAGAATACCTTTTTGGGACTCGTGGAGTTGAAGTTTCTCTTGGTGATCCCAGCCAAGCGCACACTTGTCTTGTCTGTCTGTCTGCACACCAAACTTTCCTCCAAACCCTTTCACATAGTCTACACACAGAAATCCACGTGCCATTAAATGGAAATGAGACACACCCCATGCACATTAAACAGGTTACCAGTTACGGACGTCTGCTGCGGCTTAGTACCCAGCGGGACAGGTGACGTTAGATTAGGGTGAGCCTTTTAAATGGAAACTGACTTAAACAATTGTCTGTACGGCATTAAAAAGGCCGACTAGTGTACAATAAAACCGTGAAAACCGCTTTTTAATATCTTACATCTATGCCGAGATATCATGGTATAAATTCACAGGTCCGAAGCCTGAGGCTGCACTACTGAAAGATTCTGATAACAGGTCTCCTTCTGATTTCCATCATGCGCAGTGATCAATTTCCCACCTGGCATGAATAGTGGTGGTTCTGTAGGGGCGCGGATGTATTTGGCAACTTTGATTTGCCTGAGGTCTCCATGACAACACTTAACAGAAATCAGAAGGGAACGAGTAGTCGCTCAGTAGTGCAGCCTTAGGGTTTTGGCCTGTAAATTTTAGGGGACCATAGCTCAACATAGGAGAAAGATATTAAAAATTGGATTTCACATTTTTGAACTCTGTAAAGGGTTGTTTTTTTCTAAGGGACGCCTTTAATGTAATTATGGAGCTTTATTTCCCCATAAAAATGGTTAATGAATGGCCATACTGACTTAATCCCATGGTATACTATTTATATACTGTGGTATGTATAAGGTTAGGACCGATCACTATACATATGCAAATAAGCATACACATTACATTAGGTCCTATATGATAAAAGCGCAAACGTCACACGACAATGCTGACATTTTATAATCAGATCGGCTATTGTACAGTTTCTACTTAATAGGCTCAGTTGGGAACAAGTCTTGCTGGAAGATCAAGCCCTTTAATACAAGACAATTAAAATGAGGTTGTCACACGTTTCAACAGGTAATAAAGCAGGAGGACAGGGGGAAGGAGGTCAGTGGCCCCCTCCATTGCAGAACACAGGAACGTTACGTTGGACCAGTCCATAAATGGTGAAGGGACAGGCAGCAGACACCCTATAAATACCCTTCAGATCTCCAACAATCATAGAGGCCAATGGTGGCAGCATTTCACATTTCTCGATGTAGCTGTAAAATGTTTTTACTAAATAATACAAATGGATGATTCAAAGTGTTGAAAAAAAGGCACAATTATAGCTAGATGGACGTGTTATTGTGGCAAAACACTAGGATGGGACTTATCCTAGCAGAATTTTATCACTTACGGTGCTGAAAAATAATGACAGCAAATTTGTAGCTCGAGGATCAATTTAAAGTTGCCTGAAGGTGCAAAACCTTTCAACCCTTTGGCGCTAGAGGTGAAACATGGCGTTATTGTCTGGGCGTGTTGGGTCATTTGTACGTTGTTTTATTTTCAATATCAGCTGCTTATATGATAAAGGTATTGCCATTATGCAAGTGTAACGGCCCATGCACGGCGACAATTGGATGGGTGGGGTGAGTGTTTTTAACCTATTAGCCAGAGAGGAGAGCCACTGCAAAGTGTAGGTCACTCCCTGAAGGATTCAATGCGACCATTTATTACATGGCTGTCCAACCACTTAAAGCGACCCACCAGTCGCGGCAAAATAAACGAACGATAGTAGAATGATTTTAACTTACCTAGTGTGCATCCCTTTGGTTCTTCTCGCTCCGTTGCCTCGTTCCCGGTCCTGGCGAACTTCCATCCAAGATGGCCACCGCATTCTCAGACTTGCATCGGGAGCAAAGTCTGCAAGTCTGAGACACTCCCTTCTCCTTCACCGACGCTTCTCCAGCGCTGGCCCATCAGAGGGCGGTAAAGGAGGAGGAGGGCGTGTCTCAGACTTGCAGACTACGCTCCCTATGCAAGTCTGAGAACGCGGCGGCCATCTTGGATGGAAGAGAACGGGGACCGAGAACGAGGGAACAGCGAGAGAAGAAGCACATTAGGTCATTTTTTGTGCGGACTGGACAGTCGCTTTAAACGGGTGCCACCTGCAGTTTACCCCAGTGATAGCAGCTGTTTGCCGGAGGTTTCAGCTTCCAACAGGTCAGTGCTGATAAAAGGGGTGCTGGAGCCTTTACAAGAAGCTTTAATCGCTGGGGGTTTCATTTTTGGGGGAGAAATTTTTTTTTTGCGATTATAAAATACGACCAATAAAGTGGAAATATCACTGATGTACAAAGTCAGCGTCCAACCAGATTCGATGTTTTGAAGAGTCCAGCTCATCGGTTCAACATCAATAACTTTATATACACATGTATACTGCCACCATTAGCTACGGAAACCTCTAGAAATACCACGTTAACTCAAAGCATCCGACCTGGAGAATGAGAAGGTTAGTTCTTTTGTTAAGATATTTTTCGTTCTTTTCACATATAATAAAATGAAAGTATCGGGGTCCATATCCACACGCTCCGGTCGATACCATAACCTGGTATTCATTGTATTGCGCAGCACTTTGCGGGATACAGACATGGGCTGAGCCCTTCCCTGGTCACAATGATGGGCCAGGGACATAAACCAAAATAGAAAAGCTGTAATACTGAACCTTTCTGGGATTCGTGCTTCTCAGTCTTGCTTTGATACTCATACCCCATAGCGCTCTTGTCTACGTTGTCTTTATCGACACCATATTTACCACCAAAACCTCTGGAATAATCTACAAATTGAAGACACATAAGAACATTGGTATCCGGGATATACAGTCATTAAACTCACCTAGACACATCTTATAATTCATATATAGACCATCAAGTTCTCTCCTGTATCAACTTTTAAATAACTAAATCATGGAGCATATACAGAGCCTCTATATTTATGCACCTTCCTGAATCTTATATTTTCTGGACAGACCATAACCTATATAGAATGACTGGATGTGTGTAAATCATTGAGCAACGTCAACTAATCCTTAAAGGAATTCTTTGGGCAAAATGGATACATTGTGTTATGTTTAGTGCAAGTCCTGGGGGGGCGGAGCATGACACAGGGATTCTCTTTGGTGTTCGTTGAATCCTTGAGTCATGCACCGCCTCCTGCTCTACACTGGATATTGGAGACTTCCTTTCAATTAAGTAGCATAGGAGGCCTAACAGATCAGCTTTAGACAGCATAGTGTAGAGGGGAGATGCAGAGTTTAGGGATATATCGTTCTCTATGATTTGATTCATTAATTTTGTAACGTAAAATGTGGTTTAGGTGCTGCCAGGACTCAAAGCATGTGAGTTTTCCTTCGCTCCGCTCACATACTAGCTTTTCCTGTATAGAAACTCATACGGGAGTGGTCAATGTGTGTGGAGCGGGGAGGAGGATTCACAAGCTCGCTCTACGAGTGGACGTGGGAAGGAGGTCTCGCAGGCCCGCTCCACGAGTGGACGGGGGATGGAGGTCTCTCAGGCGCGCTCCACGAGTGGACGGGGGATGGAGGTCTCGCAGGCGCGCTCCACGAGTGGACGGGGGATGGAGGTCTCGCAGGCGCGCTCCACGAGTGGACGGGGGATGGAGGTCTCGCAGGCGCGCTCCACGAGTGGACGGGGGATGGAGGTCTCGCAGGCGCGCTCCACGAGTGGACGGGGGATGGAGGTCTCGCAGGCGCGCTCCACGAGTGGACGGGGGATGGAGGACTCGCAGGCGCGCTCCACGAGTGGACGGGGGATGGAGGACTCGCAGGCGCGCTCCACGAGTGGACGGGGGATGGAGGACTCGCAGGCGCGCTCCACGAGTGGACGGGGGATGGAGGACTCGCAGGCGCGCTCCACGAGTGGACGGGGGATGGAGGACTCGCAGGCGCGCTCCACGAGTGGACGGGGGATGGAGGACTCGCAGGCGCGCTCCACGAGTGGACGGGGGATGGAGGACTCGCAGGCTCTCTACGAGTGGACGGGGGATGGAGGACTCGCAGGCTCTCTAAGAGTGGACGGGGGATGGAGGACTCGCAGGCTCTCTACGAGTGGACGGGGGATGGAGGACTCGCAGGCTCTCTACGAGTGGACGGGGGATGGAGGACTCGCAGGCTCTCTACGAGTGGACGGGGGATGGAGGACTCGCAGGCTCTCTCTATAAGTCCTGGCAGCAGTTAAACAGATTTTTACATGAAAATACGGAAACAAGTCAGTCATAGAAAACTATATAATCGCAGAGTTCAGTATCTCCCCATCCAGTCTATGGACCTGACAAGCTCTTTGTACGGTGTTGTGTACTTCTGAAGCAGAACTAGCACCAGTTTTCCAGAAAGCATATTTAGTGTAGAAATGCATGTCAGGAGACTTATAAGCCACATTTCTTTGCCAAGATCATCATCAATACTGCCAAGAAACACCCATTTTAATGCAGAGCTACGAAAAACGGGACGGTTGGGTATGGAGAGGTATTCGTGTTCATTCGGAATTACAAACCTTTCTGTGACTCGTGTTTCTCAGTTTTTCCTTGGTAATCAAATCCTACAGCGCTCTTATCCACACGGTCGGCCTGAACACCGAATTTTCCACCAAAGCCAGTGGAATAATCTGCAGAAAGACAAAAGAATGAAGCCGCATTTAGAATCCAAATCTTTATAAATTACTTCTCTCTGTAGATAACTTGTGCATATATATGGGTTACGATGACGACTATGCTCAGCATGGACACCACACTTTTCAATTCTTATGTCAGAAATTTGTTTTCAGAAAAATGGCACAATAGCATCTTCCACTTCTGTCTCCATTTCAACATTAATTATTGGACATTCTAATAGATGACACACAAAACATAGTATTTCTATTCCCCACGCTACCAGGGTACTTGTACACTCCTCACAAAAACCATCCGTTTCCAGACAAGCACGACTACTCCTGGCAAACTAATGTAGAATAAGTGTTCATACACTCATCCTGCAGATTACATCCAAGTTCCCTTAATCCTACGAAATTATAAACACGCAAAGGAAGAACCGTGAATATTATTTTTATAAATACCATAGTTGAGAAGTGACTGACACACACACACACACACACACACACACACACACACACACACACACGATCCCTAGAACCACAGCAATTAGCAGATAGAAGAGGGGCTGAGCGAGTGGCCACACATTTCTGCCCGCAGCAGAGTCCCCCAGAGAGGGAGCCACTCTTTCCAGGGGGGGCTCATCATT
The DNA here is from genome assembly GCF_050947455.1 of Rhinoderma darwinii. Lineage (NCBI taxonomy): Eukaryota > Metazoa > Chordata > Amphibia > Anura > Rhinodermatidae > Rhinoderma > Rhinoderma darwinii. The sequence continues at coordinate 63,514,371 of NC_134695.1, read as the reverse complement.
CTGGCTAATAAAGGGGGGTATCCAAGTAAAAAAGAGTTGTCCAAGCTTTCGTCAACGTGGCTGCTTTCTTCCAAACACAGTGCTACACCTGTACACAAGTTGTGTGTAGCATTGCAGCTCAGCCTCATTCACTTCAATGGAGTTGATCTGCAATATGAAACACAACCTATGGACAGTCATGGCTCTGTATCTGGTGGAAAAAAAAGGGCATCTGCATTCTTTCCAAAAGCAGCGCCACTCTTATCCATGGGCTGGGTCTGGTATTGCAGCTCAGCCCCATTCAAAATGAAAAACTGCAATACTAGCCCATGGACAAAAGTGGCGCTGTTTCTGGAAAGAAAGTACATCCCGTTTTCTTTGCAGTGTATATTGGAGGATTTCCTGACATCTACCTCCAACTGATTCCACTGTATAGACGTACAGAGGAATCCGTAGCCCATAGGCTCCCATGTTAAAAAACGAAGGTTAAATACTTTTTTGCGGGATGCCTCTGTATAAATAGTTTAGCAGCCTAGGCTATTCCATACAGTTGAACAAAAACATATACCGACGTATACCAGCCTGACTGAGGCCAAAAGAACACTTTTTGGCCTCCGTCGGGTGGATGGGGGGTCAATGCTGTCGGGAGCTTTCCTGCTGAATACGCCAGGAAGACTCTGCAAATGCCGTGTACATTCAGCATGGACAACCCTTTTATATTTTTTATAAGGGGGGCATTGTAAAGCGCAAAACGTGTGCAAAAGTGGTTTAGGACAAAATAAATAAAATGTATTAGCTGGATCAGGGAAATGCCCGTTTACATCTAACGGACCCAAGGAAATGTCATTGTCCCTTCATCTTTCCTTTAGAACAATGTTTCAGCGTTCTCTTTAAATGAGCAATCGTTCCCAGGGAGACTGTGCCCCTCGGCTTCTGCGAGGTCTCCGTTCCCTAGTTGGAGGCTACTCGTCACGAGTCACATTTCTCATTTTGACACAAACCTTTCTGGGATTCATGTTTTTCCGTTTTGCCCTTGTAGTCGAAGCCGACAGCGCTCTTGTCCACACGGTCAGCTTGAACGCCATATTTGCCCCCAAAGCCACTGGTGTAATCTGAAAGGATTTGTTAAGTCACGTTATCTTAGAATTGCAAATGGTTTTGAAATCTATCAAATTCAATCTGTGTTCAAATAAAAGTAAAATCTGAACACTTCTATACAACTCATGTAACAGTAATGATACCCTATGGTGTGTCAGATCCACTGTAACAGGGGCAGAATGCCAAAATTCTTGTGGCTGCATATCTTACAGGAGAATCCCTCCCCTTAAAGAGGTAGCATCAAAGGTTAAATTCCTCTGTAGCGCCACAACAGGACAAATGAGGCATTGCAGAGAGCACACTGAAATTAGCGAAGAATTGTAAAGTTTGAGATACTCTTTCTGGTCGCTCTCCACTCTGGTTAATAGATGAGGGGGTCCAGAACAGACGACCCCCTCTATTAACTCAGAAGTCCCTATTAGAGTATTTAAAAATGGATTTACTAAACCAGGTAACCCATTTAAAAAGTCATTTTTTTCTCTGGTCTATATTCATCTGGAAAATGTGACACCCTAACAGCTTAGGTCCAGTTCACACCTGCGTTTGTTTTCCGTTCTGCTCCTCTGACAGAGCAGAACAACTGAAAACGTCGGGAGCGCCAGTTTCATTGTACGATGGACACCATCGGCGACTGACGTAACCCAATGTCTTTAATGGGTTCTGTTGGCTTTCAGTCAGGGGGTCTGTGGTTTTACCAGTAACAGCGCTACATGCTGCGCTATTGTTTCAGGTATTTTATGCCGGATCTGAGACGGAGGCCGCTAACGGAGCCTCCAACACAGATGTGAACAGGCCCTTAGCTGGGCCCCTATAATACAGGGGGGATAATTTTACGTCATATTACCGTACAGCACCTGGCATAAAGATGAAACTTCCAGGAATGCAAATTACTACAGCAAGTGATGTACAGACAGTGAACAAAAGTAGGGAATGCTGTGAGATTTCAGCTCTGAAGGCTACAGAATTATAAATGCAACTAGGACCTTTAATACAGGCTGTAATTAAAGAATCAGCAAAGATAAGTAACGAATTGTACGGGCCATGTTTTATTTAAATGCAATGTCTTGCAGGACTTTACTTTGCTCTTGATACGGTTACACTACATTTCTGCGGATAGAAGATGGAGAATTACACTGTGTGTATTGCGCCAATAATTCAGCAATTGTGCTAAGAAACATGTCATACAGAGATTCTGCAGATTACCTGTACATCAAAGAGCTGCGCTCGGCTCCCTACCTTTCTGGGATGCATGCTTCTCAGTCTTCCCTTGATACTCAAAACTCATAGCGGACTGTAGAAGACAACCAGGGTTAGAGAACACGTATTGTAATAGGAAAAGCGAAGAAACTGAACAAGTAACACGACATCAGCTGCAATTATGTTTAATGAGGAATGAACACTAATGGCCACATTAAAAGTGCACCTCGAGCTATGGAGAACGCCAGACACGTCAGAGACACGGCAGGAGGTTTTCTTGGGGGGACATCCATGTTCTGTGACCCTTGCCCTGCCGAGTACTCTGCCTCTTTGGCTTGCGTTACAGTCTATGTCTCGTCTTTACCTCTTGGGAAGCCAAGAATGCAAAAGTCCACTGCCCCTTTAATCTATCAATTGAAATGTCAGCTCCTGGACCAGCACCAAGAAGGACTCCGCACATGTCTGGAATTGTAACTGGATGGACACTTTAATCAGTGCTGGGAACTCATCACGACGTTCACATGAATATTAAAAATAGAGATAAAACCTTAGGAGTTTCTCTGAAGTTATCTGATGTTTAAAAAGCCAAGAATAAGATATAGAAGTTGATGAGAGGAGTGAATGGCTTACAGCCTGCCCTGCAGGATCATCAATGCTCTTAATATGAGCCTGAGGAGGAATCCTGGGAAGTAAGGCGCCCCCTGCGATGCTAAAGAAATATATATATACCTCAGGGGGTGCATATTTATTTTTTTGGACACGATGGAACAGATATAGACTATCAAATTCAGAGTGTGGGACACATCTATAGCGTACCACCTGACAAAACACCGGTGTAGCGCGCACCGTATTCTAGCAAAACGTGCACTTGGGGAATATGGTGCGGTATTGATGCAGCAAAGTGTGAAGAAGGAACTTTGGGGTATTTTGTGAGCTATGTTCACACCACGTTTGTGATCGCTGATGGGCCCGACGTGCTAAAAGAGTGTCCTATTTGGCATGGGTAGTATATGTCGGCATGCTTTTTGTTCTTACTGTATTGAAAAGCGTAGTTAACTGCACATGTCAATACAGGGGATCCTGCAAAGAAAACAAAAACAACAAAACGTACACCACATGATATACACTATTTTTAAACGTTAGTAAACGGGCTACCGAAGACAGGGCAATAGATTTCGCTTATAATTTAGGAGACTTTCCCAGTGTATGGGGTGACAGAATTGTACAAACAAGATCTGAACAGAGCCTAATGGCCGGGAACATGAATAGCGAGTATATGGCAAATACTATAAGATGACCTCACCTGATCCACACGATCTGTCTGAACGCCAAACTTCCCTCCAAAGCCCTTCACCGAATCAGACTGTGAGCAGTGCTTGGACAATTTTGCCTGGTACTCATGTCCCACAGCAGACTAGAAGGAGAAGGAAGCCTTAAATCAGTACTTATTGTAGGATTGTACCAGTATAACGCACCAATCGGACCCGACAGGACAGGAACAAGGAGCAGGAAAGTGGCTATGCCAAACCCTGGAGTTAGAGATTATCCCATCACTTCCTGTTCCCTACAGAGAGGCCGTCGTGCACATCCATGAGAAAGCTCAACATGAGGCCTGTGAATCAGCTGGCAGCCGCTTCAATAGCTCCTTTAAAACAGTCATCTCATTTAGAGGCGGCTTCCTGGCTTATAACATCAGCTCTGTGAGTTGTCACACACCGCAGCCAAAGCCAGATACAATGAACGCCGCCTGTGGAGTCCTAAATGCAGCGAATATTAACCCAAGTCCAATTTTCATGAAATAAATTTTTCTATTTTTGTCTCCCCGCAATCAGTCAGCGGCAATTTCTTCATCTTTATGACCACATCGCTATTGAGGCCTTGTTTATTTGTAGGATGAGTTACAGAATTTTAGGCATCATTTTGTTTACCTTAAATGATACGCTAACTTTATTGTGTAGAGTTTCATAAGTATGGCGATACCACATATGTATGCTTAATAAAAGTTCCCAATATTAATAAGTAAAAAGTATTTATTTAAAAACAATGGTGATAATAGTCCCATATATATATAGATTAGTCCCAATAGGGGATTTTGATTATTATACGTTTATTTTTACATGTAAGGCGGCCTACTGGATTATACAAAGGTATGCCCTAGCAGGCAACAGCACAGGACACATCTGGGGTTCTTGTTAAGACTCCTGTCTGCCAAAGTACAGTCACCGTTTTTGGGATGCCGGGGCAGCAATTGTTATTCAATAGATGCCCCCTCCCATTAACAGAACTGTTACTTCTACCGATCACAATGATGAAGGGGGTTAAACAGCCGGGCTCAGCGATTCTGTGCCTGTGAGCCCACTTGTCACATGTACATATATACACGCAGAGACACTTCAGAGCTGCATTCACAATTCTGCCGGATGTTATTAGAAACAGACAGCAGTCAAGCTCCTATACTGTGATGAGACAGATGGATTTTGGGCTCGTCCACACGTAGCAGAGTTGCTGCGTATTTTATGTCCGGAATTGCGGACGGAAAATACGCAGAATACAGTAGCAGCAAAGTGGGTGAGATTTAACAAATCTCATCTGCTGCGTAAAAATTCAGACCAGAAATTGACCTGCGGTGCGTAGATTTCCTGCTGCGGAAAGTGGACTGAATTGCTGCGTTTTTCTGAGATGTCACCATCTCATAACGCTGAGAAAAACGCAGCAAAATACGCACCATTTTCTGCAGAAAAACATAAAAAAAAATCACAGGAAATGGTGCGTTTTTTCCGCCGCGGAATGTCTGCTACTTTAAACGGAATTGCTACAGAAATTTTCTGAAGCAATTCCGTTACGTGTGGACAAACACAATGTCTGTTCTCAAGGCTTCAGTTTTCAGAATGCTTACCCCTAGGCACAAGTTCTGTGCAGACATTAAGCCACCAGAGAATGCAGTGAGATTTCAGCTCTGGACAAGAATACTGTCTAACAACCAATTACAGTGCAGCTTTCATTCTTTCAGAGCCGTTTAAGAAATGAAAGCTGATCTCTAATTGGTTTCTATGTGCAACGAGGCCAGTGACAACAATGATTAAGCCATCTTTATTATAGACTAGTGCAATTTTTTTTGCAAAATACTGGTGCATAGGTCCAACAGTCATGAGGCTGCGTAGGGAACAGAAGTGTGTCACGTTTTATATGAGTTCCGACAAATGTATTACGTAGCAAGCGCCATGTAGATGAATTTGGGGCCATGAGCTCCACCTTTCACCTTGTCCATGCGGTCCTGCTCCACACCAAACTTTCCTCCATAACCATGAGAGGCTTTGGGTCCATCATCCAGCTCTTGTAGCTTCAGGGACTGGTGCTCTTGGGAGACATTTTCCCTCAATGTATGGATGCTAAAGGAAAGATAAAACGAAAAATCCAATATGACAATGCTATACGACTCCCAATGACCCAATATATAAAATGTAGCAGTTCTTAGTCAGAGGAAATGTCCAATTTGGACAAGACCATTTTTAAATGACGACCAGCTGGCAGCGGGGTGCCTATTTTTGTTGCGGAGAATGCTGCATCGGAAATGTGGCATAATATGGCGTCCAGTCAAATGAATGGGCAGCCATGTAATACATGGGATGTCCTACAAAGCTGGAGCTGCTCTTTGCAGCAACTCTCCGACCTAATAGGGGGGTCTGGAGTGGAGGACTGATGCATGTGCGCTCCAATAGGACAAGTGTTGTCCTGATTTTCTTATGGTTGGCACCACATGACTAGCGATCAGCTGTTATTGCTGGGGAAAGCAGCCTCCAGGTACTCATCGCTCCTGCAGTGCTGCCGTTGAAATGATGAATTATACAACACGCCCGGATATCCACGACCCGTCCTAATAATACATGCATCCGCTGGGTTATCCAGAATGAGCGCTGCGCTACGTACCCGCTCCCCACCCTGACAAATCGAAAGGTGTTCCAAACAGAGGGCAGCTCTACCTAAAAGGTAGTCCTGACTAGATAAAACCTGTCAGAACGCCCTGTTAGAGCATATGGATCTCAAAGAGAGGGGTTCCCTATTCGGGACCCTATAACTTGGTGCAATGAGTGCCTCCCGCCCTGATGGACTTGGTAGGACCCCTTACTACAGTTTTATCCATTCCCCTTTAAATGGATGTCCCGTACGGATTGTACAAGAGCCACTTCTGCTCTACTCCCTATGCAGATATGGATCTGTCAACACAAAAGGCCTGCCAGGAAGACCCGATTATTTACTGTGGGCACACGCCAGAAGCCCACAATGCTGAGGAGCCAAATTCAGATCACCTTTCATTTGTTGGGCTCCACTGCTATTCTGCATCTGTAATTAGCGCAGAGTATGAGAGATTTCAGGCAGGGACTTTCTGATACAATGTAATGAATGGTGGATATTTGCGGTGAGAATTACTTACTTGATGTGTTCCTGGTGCCCAGATCCTTCGACGGTTTTTGCTCCCCATCTCTGTTCCTTCTCACTGAGGTCATTCTATAAATAAAAAAAATTATATATTCAGAAATCTGAACGCAGCTCTGGATGTGACTGGAGTATAAAATGGAATGCTGCATAAGAGAACATTGAATCATATATATAGCTCTGAGTGTTCGTGTATAAATGTGTGGTTTTGACTAGCTTAGGCTTTGTTCACATCTGCATGGTTATTTCAGTTTTTCTGGACAGTCATGGGAACAGAAAAATGAAAATAATGGAAGGGCAAGATCAGTCACCAACAGCGCCAGACGGAACCCATTGACTTTAATCGATTCCATCGGGATTCCATCATGGCTTCCGTCACTTTACCGGACAAAATATCGCTATTTTGTCGGGGATTATTGCCGGAATCTTCTTCATAGGCTCATAATAGAGCCTTCTACGTAGATTTGAACACCGCCCTAAAGAGGTTATTAAATGTTATGTAAATTAAGCTTAATATTTAATTCTGCAACCTTCGAATATACTTTGTTTTTCAGTCCATCACCACTTTCACAATATATGCTTGCGGTCAGTGAACAGAAACATTCTTGGCGTGAGTCCCAGGTGCTGCGAGGCACCAATAAACCGCTCTGCTTTAGGCTAGGACAGCAACTGAATTTTTGCCCAGCTGAAGAAAAGCCTAGACACAGCTGTCTGTAAACCTGCTTACACAGCTGAGAGTTTGCAGCAATGTAACAGTGTAGTTAAGAGTTATCAGACTGGAGTCCAGGACACGAAAGAGCTTTGTGCTTAGCTCATAGCGGATTGAATACACCGGATACATTGTAAACTTATCACTAGTTGAGGACAAAATGTAAACAAGAACATTTCCATTGACTGGTAGCAAGCAGAGATCTTGAAAAATGTTATGAATTAAAGTGACCAGTCTCCTAGGCAACCATGCGACATCAGAAGCCTCTCCTGTTTGAAATAAGGATTTCCATCCAATAAAACATAAAATGACCAAATATTGGACAATCGGAAACTAGAGCAGCAAATGTGGCGGACATTTTTGCAAAACGGACAACAGGAAGTGCAGCCATATTGGTACTGCTCAGATACTGATGGTAAAACTATCTCATTGATATTAACAGAACATGCTGACGAAATGACAGCTTATCAAAGGTGACAACCAACCAATATGGCTGCACGTCCTGTTGTCACTTTTGCAAAAATTGCCGTCGCAACGAAACTGTAAAACGTCCACATCTCTGAATTAAAAAAAAAACAGAATGACAAAATTCAGACTGTTGCTCTAACTTGTGATTTACGGATATTAAATGTTACATTTTGGGTGGAAATCCACTTTAACCGGTTAAGGACTAGGCTGTTTTACAGCTATATGACCAGAGCAAATTTCACAATTTTGCTATGCGCTTCTTTAGATGACTATAACTCAGCAGGTGAATAAAGTTCATCTTTGAATTTTACACTCTTTTTAAAGCACATATAGGGCTTTGTTTTAGTGGCATTTGTCAGTATATATAGTTTTTTTTTTTTTCTCTAAAGTGGGCAAAATTGGAAAAAAATGCAAGAATTTAACAATTGCGTCGGTTTATGATAGCATTTTTCACACACGGTATAGACCACGGCCAAAATTCATCTCCTTTCACGTTCTTCCACTTCTCCCGTGCATGGGGATACCAAATATGTGTGCCTTATTCGCTGTGCGGGCATGTGCCAGGGCTTGGCATAAAAGGAGGCTTTTTGGCCTTTTCGGTCCAGGAATTTTGCATTTGATTTTATAGCCGTATACTGTTTTCTGGGGGGCGTAATGCTGCTGAAACATTAGAAACACCCCATAAATTACTTCATTCACACAAGTAGACCCCACAAGGTTTCCTTCAAGGGGTTTATCATATTTTTAGCAAGTCCAGTTTTCTTCTGAAAGTTTCTTGAATAAGATGGATCAAAATAAAATCAGGACTTTTTTAGCAAATGCGTCAGTTTAGGCTAGTATTTTTCACACACGATATAGACCACGGCCAAAATTCATCTCCTTTCACATTCTTCCACTTCTCCCGTGCATGTGGATACCAAATATGTGTGCCTTATTCACTGTGCGGGCATGTGCCAGGGCTTGGCATAAAAGGAGGCTTTTTGGCCTTTTCGGTCCAGGAATTTTGCATTTGATTTTATAGCCGCATACTGTTTTCTGGGGGGCCTAATGCTGCTGAAACATTAGAAACACCCCATAAATGACTTCATTCACACAAGTAGACCCCACAAGGTTTCCTTCAAGGGGTTTATCATATTTTTAGACAGTCCAGTTTTCTTCTGAAAGTTTCTTGAATAAGATGGATCAAAATAAAATTAGCAATTTTTTAGCAAATGCGTCAGTTTATACCAGCATTTTTCACACACGGTATAGACCACGGTCAAAATTAATCTCCGTTCACATTCTGCCACTTCTCCCGTGCACGGGGATACCAAATATGTGGCCTTATTTATCACATAGAGATGTAGGAGGGCGGAGGATAGAAGAAGATTATTTCACATATCGCTTTTTTTCAAAGCTGGTTTTACAAAACTCAACAGAGTTGCTATAACACTTCCAAAATATCTGCTCTTGAAGCAGAAATCTCAAAATATTCATCTAGGGGTATAATGGGAATTTATTTTTTGGGGTTTTCTAAAATAAGAAATTGCAGGTTAATGCAAATGGAGCTCTCCAGCAGATGAACTTTAGAAAACATCAAACATGACATCCACCCCCCACCCATTCCCTCCCTCACCCTTGGAGTAAAATCAGGGGAAAAATAAAAACGTAGTTTAGGGCAAATATATTTTCAACAAATTAACTAAAATCTAATAATTCAGAACAGTGTGGTATTTTTTAAAACATGGCTCAATGCACAGGCCTGGTTGTGAGGGACATGAGGGACAAAAATATCGGGAATCTTTGCGGTGCCCGTCTTTTCTGCAGACGCGGCACTTTTTCTGGGGGTTGCTTCTGGTTGGTGTTGGGGGAATCCGACTGATGAAGTGTCTTTCAGTCAGTCGCGTGACATCCTCAGACTGGGGGCATTCTCGGGTGTCCTGAACATCAAAAATGAGGCCTTCAATAATTTTTTCCTGGAAATCCAGGTATGTGTCTCTGCCTCTGTTTTTTTTATAGAGCACAAATGAGTTGTGGATGGCCACCTGTAACAAATAAATGGCCACCTTTTTGTACCAGGTTTTAGTTTTGCCCCTCTTTCCCTCACTGCCACTGTTCCTGCGGTATGAATCGTGCTTAGCACATACACATCTTTGCGATCCCTGAACTTGACCGCCAGCAATTCTTCAGATGCATAAGCACAGGAGTCCCCCTTTACCATGCGCTTCCCCACTAATTGCTGTGGAAAACCAATTCTGTTTTTGCGCATGGTACCACATGCCCCAGTCCTTGCAGCATGCAAATGCCTAAACAGGGGCACACTGGAATAAAAATTATCACAGTACAGGTGGTACCCCTTGTGAAGCAGAGGCTGCATTATCTCCCACACAATCTTACTGCTGGTGGAAAGATCAGGGGGGCATCCAGGAACATTTATTGTGCGGTCCCGCCCTTCATAAATCCTGAAGGCGGTGGTATATCCTGACCCGCTTTCACACAATTTGTAGAGCTTAACGCCATATCTTGCCCTTTTGGAAGGTAGATATTGGCGAAAGCTAAGTCTGCCATGAAAGTTGAGGAGGGATTCGTCCACACTTACATTCTGCTCAGGGGTGTAGAGTTGCAGAAATAAATTATTCAGGGAATTTATTAGCGGTCTTATTTTGAACAACCGATCCCGGTTTGCATCGGTACTTGGGGGGGCCTGTGCGTTGTCATTGAAGTGGAGGAACCTCATTATTGTCTCATAACGAGACCTGGGCATTACTGCAGAATATACTGGGGTGGCTTGGGCGGGTCTTGTTGACCAGTAAGACCTAATGGAGGGCTTTTTGACAATACCCATATTTAGGGTGAGCCCCAAAAAAATTTTTTATTCCTGCAAATTGGTGGGCGTCCAATCTCTGGCATGGGTGGATGAAGGTTTCTGCCTTATATATTGCGTGGCATATAAATTTGTTTCGTGGACAATCTGATTTAGGATGTCGTCCGTTATAAATAAATGGAAGTAATCTATTTGGACAAAATTTGTATTGTCCACGGTTATGCCAGGAGTGGCCGTAAATCCGTGGATTCTAGGCCCAAAAGATGGGGCAGGTGCCCATACAAGAGCCTGGACTGGAGGGACCAGGCTGTCCCGTGCTACAGCGCTACTTGGCCCTGCGCTTTCATGTTCTGCAGTTTCGACTGCATCAGGGACAACGTCCCCTGAAGATGAACCTGAAGTGGCGCTGTCATCGTCACTACCTAAAACAGGTTCCATCTCGGACGCCATCTCTGATGCGGTCTCCGACTCAGACCACAGCATGGCGTATGCCTCCTCGGCGCTAAACAACTTCCTCGCCATAACGTAACTAACACTAACTAAACAAATTTTTTTTTTTTTTATAAAACACACAAACTAACTGCTATATATATCTACACTACCGCTAACAAAAAAATAAACCGCTATTGCTATATATATTATATATATGTGGATATATATATATAATTATATACTCCCTACCTGCCTATTCTAATAGAATAAAAGCAAGAAAGGTAGATATATAGAAAAAAAGATAGATGGATAGATAGATTGTATAGATAGATAGAAATCTATCTATACAGAGAATGTTTTAGAGTGTAACTGTATTTTTTTTGTAACTGTAACTGTAATCTTCTGGCAGCAATTCTCCCGAGTCTCTTCTTCTCCTCAAACTGAAACAATGTTTGAGGAGAAGAAAAGAGGCAGGAGATTTACTGCCAGAAAAGTCAAAATAAAACAAATGTGGTCGCTGTGATAGGTTTTCACAGCGACAACATGATCAGGGACCATCAGATTGGTCCCTGATACTCTGCCCAGTGCCCAGAGCTGTTGGTAACACTGTTTTCTATGCAGAAATGCATGTGATCGCTGTGATTGGTTGTCACAGCGATCACATGTTCAGGGGTCAAAAGATTGACCCCTGACATTCTGCCCAGTGCCCATGGCTGTTAGCAACAGCCAGGGCATAGAGCTGTGTGCACGCGATCGCGCGTGCACAGTCTCTGAAGTGCGGCCGTATATATACTATACGCCGGACTTTAGAGACCCTGACCGCTGGCCGTATATTTACGGCCAGCGGTCGGGAACCTGTTAAAGCAAAAAAACCAAAATTAAAAAATTCAAAATTAAAAACCATGTGCAGAATAAAGAATGGAACTAAACGCAGAATGACTCAGGTCTGCCCTTCACAAACTCACCACAAAATCGGGATCCGTCTCCCAGTCGTCTCCGTCATCTGCAGAAATGGAGAGAGAATGTCCTGCTGCCGCTTTCCACATCTGGAAGATAAAAGCCGCCACCATTATACTCAGCCAGGATATCGTTACCACATCAGAGAGAAGAACAGGAACGCAAGACATAAGAAATTTGCAATCTTGTTAAAGGGACAGTAAACAAAATCTCAAAACCGCTGCTAAGGAAAAGTGGAATTGTTTCCGACGGCTACCGGATTCCACCTCTTTTTGTCTAGCCCTTTGGAAAATAAAAGTGGGTGTCCCATGAAGACAACTCTGAACAATATGTCTAATTATGGATGTCATAGAAGGGATGGTTCTCCCTCTCCGGACTCCCCACTATGAGCCAAGACTATAGTACTCGAGCCGTCCTTATATTACACGTACAGCCATTCATAATACTACTGCAGCGGCTGCGATACCTGGCTGGTTGGGGCTTCCCTCGGCAGGGGGCGCCAGAAGCAGGAACCAGGGCGGAAGTGGCTGTCTCTGATAAGACTTTAAAGAGGCTCTGTCACCAGATTTTGCAACCCCTATCTCCTATTGCAGCAGATCGGCGCTGCAATGTAGATAAGAGTAACGTGTTGTTTTTTTTAAAAACGAGCATTTTTGGCCAAGTTATGACCATTTTTATATTTATGCAAATGAGCCTTTCTAAAGTCCAAGTGGGCGTGTTTAAAGTAAAAGTACAACTGGGCGTGTGTTGTGTTCGTTACATCAGGGCGTTTTTACTACTTTTACTAGCTGGGCGTTCTGATGAGAAGTATCATCCACTTCTCTTCAGAACACCCAGCTTCTGGCAGATCACGCTGTGACGTCACTTCCCCAGGTCCTGCATCGTGTCGGACCAGCGAGGACACATCGGCACCAGAGGCTACAGTTGATTCTGCAGCAGCATCAGCGTTTGTAGGTAAGTAGCTACATCGACTTACCTGCAAACGCCGATGCTGCTGCAGAATCAAATGTAGCCTCTGGTGCCGATGTGTCCTCGCTCGTCCGACACGATGCAGGACCTGGGGAAGGAAGTGACGTCACAGCGTGATCTCTGGAGAACACGCTGTGTGTCTGTGCACTGCCAGAAGCTGGGCGTTGTGAAGAGAAGTGGATGATACTTCTATACACAACGCCCAGCTAGTAAAAGAAGTAAAAACGCCCCGATGTAACACACATAATACACGCCCAGTTGTACTTTAACTTTTAAACACGCCCAGTTGTACTTTAGAAAGCCTCATTTGCATAAATATAAAAATTGTCATAACTTGGCCAAAAATGCTAGTTTAAAAAAAAAACAAAAAAAACGTTACTGTAATCTACATTGCAGCGCCGATCTGCTGCAATAGGAGATAGGGGTTGCAAAATCTTCTGACAGAGCCTCTTTAAAGTAGGGACCCGATTGGTTGACATGGGCATCTACTCCACTTTTCCTTTGCACCAGTTTTGATACATCTCCACCTCTGTGTAACCTCTGCCTCACCCGACATAGACAAATCATAATTTATAACTTTCTTTACATGCTCCAAAAATTACCCACGCTGGTCTAAAGGCCTGCTTACACATTGCAATCGGCGCCACTCTAGTCTATTGGCTGTGTACGGTATTGCAGTTCAGCCCTATTCAACTGAATGAGGCCGAGCTGCAATACCAGACACTGCCTTTGGACAAGAGTTGCGCTGTTTCTGGAAGAAAGCAGTCACGTTCTCCTAATCACATACAACCCCTTTAAGATTGTATTTTATGCCTAACAAGCGAAACCATAAATTTCCATCCGTGCGAAATCTCATCAGCAATATTTTTTTTTTATTCATTCGTTCGATCATTATTACAGACATTTGTAAATCGGCACAATAGTCTTTCCGCAAGGCACTTTTCGTCGTACGATCTACTCGAGGCAGCCAGAAAATCAATCTTGTTTGTATTTATTACATCTTCCATTCATACTTGGAGAACGCCTCTGAATGGGAGCAGTCCAGAACGTCCATGTTATCAGTCGCGTCATCGCGTTTACTAGCCGCCATCAACAACCTCTTCTAATGACACGTTTGCAGTCTCCCTCTCACCAAGCAACAGCGATGACACAGACATGGCTGAAAACGTGTGCCAAACGCTGGACCCCTGCCCGTGACCCACATGTCTCATTCTAGAACAAAGTGGTAGATAAAGAAGAATCACGAAACATCAACGAGTGAGCAGAACGCGTCAGCGAGCAGCTTGCCCTCTATGACTAACCACTTAACCCCTCGTGGCCTGCATATAGCTATTATTTTAGAGATTTCGTTTAGGAAGAACTCCAACTGCACAAAATATGGGATAATGCTCCTCTGCTGGCAACTGAACGGCAGGGATATGGCGTCTTGGATAATAATTCTTGTAATACTCAATCCTCATGATTAGAAAATGTGACAGCCAATAGGTAAGCACTCCCGGTGGGGCAGGATAGTCTTGATGGTTGCCAATGCTTCTCCAGTGATAGGGTTACCCGCAACGGTTTATATTGTGAAAATGTAATCTGCCAGTCTTGGTTATATAGAAGCATGCCGCACTCTTTAATGTGAACAATAGGTTCAAAATTATGTGCCGATTAATTTCAGAATATATAATTGTAGGGGCCGGAGCACCTATCCTCAGATACCCAAAACACTTGTACAGCCAGTTCAATTATACAATTTTGGCTGCCTTCAGCCACCACTAGGTGGTGCTTACTGCATACGACCAGCACATTGAGCCATATTGGAGACGCACACTCCCTTCCTGTAAGGTCTGTATAGGCAGTACAGCAGGGTGGGTGCACTTTATGGCAGTTGATATGAATAATAGTCAATGGAGAGTAAAATGTAAGATTATTACAGTCTCCATGAAGTGACTGAGTACAGCGCCTTCCCCTAGAGACCAGTGACAGAGGAGATGCATAGAGTTTAATGCTATCCTACCTTATCTAATCCTCCAGCAGTACAATAGAGCTGACACTGCAGACCCTGTCCCAGTCTGTACAGCACAGCTGACAAGTGTGCTGCAGAAAACAGGAGGCGTCAGCCCATTGTTTGCATTCTAGTGGCCAGTGCCACAATATGCATAGCTTACAATCAAAACACGATTTATGGTTAGTTCACACTGCGTTTTTTGGCACGGACGCTGACCATGCCTGGTTGAGACGATCGTTGTCCCGATGCGGCTAGAACTAGATTGTCTAGAAACATCGGGAGCGCGCACAGTGCAGAGCAGCTTGATTGACATCGAGCCGCTCACACCCCCTTTTATAAAAGACAAGACTTCTATGGGAGAGTCCTTGCCGTAATTACGGACAAGAATAGGACAAGTTTTATCATTTTTTCAGCACGGACACCCATCCGTAAAAATACTGACAGGTGTCCGTGGGCAAAAGAAATGAATGGGTCCGTAATTACTGATGAAAATTACTGTCGCGTGCATGGGGCCTAAAGGGGACGCGGCGCTCGCAGAAGTGCCAGGGCCCCTTCATTGTGCTTATAGGTTGGGGTCTCGGAGGTCGCATCACCACAATCAGCGTCTACATCCCAGAGAACCCCCAAAAAAAAGCCGAATTTGATTGGTTGCTATGGGCAACAAGGCCTTTTTTCAGTTTCGATGTTTCAGGCCCATTGTCTCCATTGGTCGTGGTCCGGGGAGTAACGTGATGAATTTGGCTTATATAATGTATAAGTATTGAACGTGTGTACGTTTTGCTTCCTGACAGGATACATAAGGACATCACCGCCGTCCAGATAGATTTATTACAGGCTCAATAAGAGCAGCTGCTGTTAAGAGATTACATTGGCCACTAAAACAAGTCCCTGGGCACTCTTCAATAAAAGCCATTTATTTACAGCATTGCCTATGACCACGGAGCAGCTCTGAATACAGCGCCATTGTTCAGCTCTGCATCACGACCGACATTATTAGAACTGCGTTAATTGTTACCCTAGACGCCCACAACCTAAAGCGAGCTCTAACAAGGCAATCCAGTCCTGCGAGCATTCACTGACAAGAGGAAAGTCACCGAACAGTGGCTGCCAATTGCACATACCCACCGCTTATCCATCTGAAAATAAACGGCATTAAAGGAACAGTGTTACGTGTAGTTCAGCCTGAGGGGAGGTGCATTCGATTGCAGGGCGATATTCTTTGCAATATCGCGTGCATAGACCTTTAAGGCTTCGTTCACATCTGCGTTTTGCCTTCCATTTTAGCGGATACATCTAAATGAAAAAACCGACACAATAACATATACTTGACGGAAAGCAACAGATGGTAAAATATTCCTTTTTTTGACAGATCCGTTTGCAGGATCCATAAAGAAAAACGGACACTTTACCTTCCGTTTGTCGTCAGTTATGCTCCGTTTATTAACAGATTCGTTTTTTCAGTATTCCTTTTTTTATTAGTTTTTGCGTCTTTTTTATTTTGCGCACGTGCATTTAAAAAAAACTGATCTGTTAAACGTAATGGATAAGGCCCTGTTCAAACCTGCGTCATGGGTTTCCTTTGTTCTGCTCAATCAGATGAGCCGATCAAGGGAAAACCGGAAGAGACTGTTCCGTTTCACCACGGATACCACCGGCAGCCGACGGAACCCATTGGCTTTCCGTCGGGGTGTCAGTGGTTTTACAGAAAACTATAGCGCAGCATGCTGTGCTATTATTTCTGGTAATCTCTGCCGGATCTGCGACAGAGTTCCCTAACATATACGAACGGAAGGCATATCCGTTTGTTTCCGTCATCCATTGACTTCAACCTTAAAAAAAACCTGGAAAGCTCCTTTGCGTCAAGTTTCCACCATTTTGGATGGAAAAAACAGTGCACCATACTAAGGCCTCATGCACACGACCGTGCTCGTAATTACGACTCGTAATTACGAGCACGGCCGGCCACGGGCAGCTGGCCGCTTTTGCGAGCCGTGCTCCTATTATAAAAGTATAGCAGCACGGCCCGTAAAATGAAAAAATAGCACATGTTCTATTTTTTTAACGGTACGGGCACCTTCCCGTGAGAAAACGGGAAGGTACCCGTGGCTAACAGAAGTCTATGCGCCAGTTATTGCGGGTCGTAATTACGACCCGCAATAACGGGTGTTTTTACGGTCGTGTGCATGAGGCCTAAACTTCTGCATCAGTCAAACGGAAAACCTGACGGAACAGAGCGTAACAAAGCACAGCTAATGCAAAAAAGAACCAAAAACATTGAAATCTGACCGAGCTGAACAACGGAAAAGCACAACCCACATGTGAATGAAGCCTAAGGTGGGTGGCGTGTGAAGGTGCGGTTCCACTTCTGGCAACCAGCAGAATTGTGAATGTAGCTCTGAAGTATAGTATCTGCTGTAAAATAGGGGCTGTGACTCGCAATTGGCGGACATTGTGGCCGACAGCGGGTGGCACTAGGGGAGAAATTTTTAGCACATGATGGGAGTCATTGTGACAGATCATAATAGGGCATTGGGGTGCATTTTAGGGGCTGCCACTGTATGAGGGGCATACTGAATGGCACGGAGTGTATTGGATTTGGTTGGAAGCAATATTCCACATCTGTTCAGGAAACTGTAGCACCTTGTCCCGCCCTGTAATATAAACATTTTATAAAATGGTGGCCAGAGGTGGATTTTAATATAAAGTGTAGGTTCATTAAAGATTTATTATGCGCAGGAGATAATTTGACTAATTACATTATAAAAATCATTAGTGGGATACGAGGTCTGTGAAGAGAAGACGTACGTTCCTGCAAAGTCTCACTCAGCCGCCCGTCTCGACATATGTCCCAGCGCACACAGTCGTAACCTGCCAAGTAATGCGCAAATGACTCAGGAGCCTGAGCACGCTCCAACTTTATAGGATCAGCACTTTTTCCCCCCCTTCACAACTATAAGCTCCTTAGCCACAGACCACCATATGTTATAGGTATTCTTAACCCTTCACATTCCAGGTGAGATTCCGCAAGGAGAGTGCATATTTTAGAAAAACAAAGGCGCAGGTCTGTACATGATAAGGAACGTGAAACCAGGAAATAGTGATCCGTCACACCCTGCAGGGGACACCTTCCCTGATCTCCCAAATACAAACGTTCTCTGTTCCTGCTTATCAGATCCCCACTTCATACACACAGCCCCGGTAGCTGCGTCACCTCCGTGGCCTTATTAATGGTCACCCCCGGAACGATGATTGCCGTATAGATAGTAACAGCGATAAATAAGAGAAATAGCAGGAACAAGGATCAGGATTGAGAGAATTTACTTTTTTCTTTTTACATGGGAAACATTGAAATTGACTTCGAGGGGCCCATTAGGGCACAACTGATGCCCTACTAAAGCACAAAATAAAACTTTGCCACGCAGCATTGAATGGGTGAGCGCCTATCTTTCGGTTCATAATCAACTGGGAAAAACTAGACACGTGCGCCGCCACAACGCAGAGTACAGACTGGCCCCTCATATTAGAAACGGTTAGGGAGCCTAGTTAAAAACGGCGCAGTCGCCCATAGCAACCAGAATGTGGATTATTCCTGGAACTGAACGATTCAATTCTAGACCACAATTGCGGCAAAACAGCGACGCAAACCATAAGTCAATAAACGCTTTATTAGCTGTGGGTTTTGCCGCACAGTAATGGCGCACTATTACCGCTGCGTGTGAAAGTCATGTTATAGGGGTTTTCCCATCTCGGACATTTATAGCCTACACACAGGATATGCTATAAAAGCCCAACAGATGCAGCTCTGGGTTATCTCTAGAACGTGACCCCCGTCATACTGTCAGTCACTGAGTTATAAGATGGCCGGGCTCCTCGAAAACAGGCGAGCGATTTTGCTACGCCGTGTCCGGAACTCCCATAAAAGTGAGTGGGCGTTCCGGAAACCGCTCAGCACAGCGGGCAAACATATTTCCATAACTTCTATAGGTGTCCCGAAAAAAAAATCTGCAACTGAAAATTTGTGAATGGGGGTAGTTTCTGCAAAAAGATTAAATTCTGCAACAAAATCCGCCACGTGTGCAGGTCTTAGGCCTAGTTCCCCCAGAGTATTTTTCAGGCATTTTTGACCTGCCTGAGCTTTTTTGGAGGACCCGCCGGCACCATTGAGAACTGCAAGTAAAAAGCGCTATTACTGCCAGCCATTGATTTCAATGGGAGGTCAGAGGCGGAACCGCAGCAAAAAAGAACATGCAGCTTTTTTTCCCGTGGCTAAAAGATGAAAAAAAAAAAAAAAAAAAAGACGGAAAATGGGAGGCTATTTCGGACGTTTTTTTTTTTTTTGTACCGATGCCAATGTGGTTTTCGCGTCAAAATCAGCACCAAAGAAACTGAACAGGGCCTTAAGGGGGTTTTACACAGGACGATTATCGGGCAGACGAGCGTTCATATAAAGCTCATTGCTGATTGGTCGTATAATTTTAAAAAAGTTAATTATTATCGCTGTCGGCAGCACATCTCCCTGGGTAAACACGGAGACGCGCTGCCGACATGATAATGTATGGGGGAAGAGCAATCGGAGTAACGACCGCTCGTCCCCATCCATAGCGCCGTGTGACCGGAGCAAGTGAGCGCCGATCAACGAGGTCTCATTGATCGGCTCTCGCTGCACCGGCCGAACATCGGATAAACAGGCGACACATTTTACTTGTACTAATACATTGTAGAAAACGATCAGGACTGAAGAGACATTGACTGTTGATTTAATAAACTGTCTACAGGATTCATAGACTGGATACAATTGTAACAAAATCACAGAAGTGAGAAATATTAAGTGTTTTCTACACCTGGATATAAACAACAAATTTTTTCATTCATTTAAAGAAAACAGAAATCTTAACTTGTCTCCTTTGAATACACTCAGTTACAGGCAGGTCTAGATCTACATAGGGGAATATAGTAACTCAGGGACCGGCGCCTGGACATGTCTGGCCGGTTTACCTTTGGTCATGGATTAGGTAAGGACAAACTCTAGAAGCCGTCAAACCAGTCAAGGAGCCACTGGCCAACAATAAGAACCTCAATACAAAACCCAAAAAGATGCAAAATTCTAGGCGCCTCAACTACACCACCCCTGGGACTTGTCCAACAGTCCTCATGGTGGAGGATCCCTTTAAGGCGCAGAACATTCCAGTAGTCACTGACTGGGTGGGGAGTAATGAAGACAGTGGTATGGGGGAAAACCTTAGTGACAGAAAATACCCTAGAAGGAACCTAAACTCCTGGGGTATATTCACACAGTGCAGTTTTTTTAAGCCACAACCAGGTGTGAATTAAAAAAAAAAAAAAAAAAAAAAAGGGAGGATAAGAATCTTTCCTATATACTTCCTCTGCCTTTAAGATTCACTCCTGGTTGTGGCTTCAAAAACTGCATCCAAATACAGCACCAAAAACTGCACTGTGTGAATAAGGAGCCGGATTCTACAAGGAAGACAAGAGAAAGAAGTGTAGAAGCAGCGGAGGAGCAATGAATAGTAATGAGGAGTATATAGAGATCAATGAGGGATGGGAGACATATAGCAGAGATATAAGGAGGGGTCCAGAAATAGGGTGGAGGATGGGAGTGAGGAGGTAGAATAAAGAGGGGGGGGGGCAGGGATTCTGGAGATGGTGGAGGTTTGGATGATGATGTATGTGATCATTGCATAGTCCTCCATGGTGACAGGCTCCGGATATGGGTGCAGGGTGATAAGGAGCAGCTGACTATGGTGACAGGGTGAGGTAATGAATATCGGCACAGGAGGTGGCGCTGGTGACAGGGTAAAATGGGACCTTGAAGGAAGAGGGGGTATGAGAAAACATACGGACTACCAGCGAAGATACGAGGAATACAGAAGAAAATAGGACAAAGCCGCAAGAGAGACACGACATGTAATAAGACACAATGCAGCGCAGCCCGCCGTCTCCTCACCCTGCTCCCGGTCACGGCTCCGCTCTGGACTCTGGAGAAGGAGGGGTCTGGGTGTCGGAATCCCGCTTCCTGTCTCTCCCGATCTGACGTCACACGAATCACGTGATTATCCTGGTCCCAGCTCTCTTCCCTGTTCGCATCGATCACGTGATACCTGGAATGTTACATTGTAATCGGCGGGTACCAACCTCGTGTGTATCCCATATGTAGCTCCCGTGTTGCCTGTATCCCATATGTAGCTCCCGTGTTGCGTGTATCCCGTATGTACCTCCCGTGTAGCGTGTATCCCGTTGTGTACCTCCCGTGTGGTGTGTATCCCGTTGTGTACCTCCCGTGTGGTGTGTATCCTGTACTAACTTGTTTCTCTTGTACCAGTCTTAGGGCTTATTCAGTCGAACGGGATATACGTGAAAATCACGCGCGTCGCACGGACCTATATTAGTCTATGGGGCCGTGCAGACAGTTGCGTGATTTTTACGCTGCGTGAGTCCGCTGCGAAAAAGTCACGACATGTCCGTTCTTTGTGCATATTTCGCGCATCATGCAGCCATTGAAGTCAATGGGTGCGTGAAAATCACGCGCACCACACGGAAGCACTTCCGTGGGACGAGCGTGATTCGCGCATCAGCAGTCAAACTATGAATATAAACAGAAAAGCACCACGTGCTTTTCAGTTTACAAACATCCAAACGGAGTGTCATAATGATGGCGGCTGCACAGAAATCACGCAGCCGCGCATCATACGGGGCTGACACACGGAGCAGTTAAGTGCCTTTTGTGCACGCAAAACGCACACGCTCGTGTGAATCCGGCCTTAGTGGGATGTGTAACATGCATGACATTGTTCTGATATTGCGTTACGGCCTGTATTAGGGTATGTGCACACGATAACGACCATTACGTCTGAAATTACGGAGCTGTTTGCAGGAGGAAACCGCTCCGTCATTTCAGACGTAATTGCTAGTACTCACATTTTGCGAGGCGTCTTTGACGGCCGTAATTTGGAGCTGTTCTTCATTGGATTCAATGAAAAACGGCTCAAATTACGTCCAAAGAAGTGTCCTGCACTTCTTTGACAAGGCAGTCATTTTACGCGTCATCTTTTGACAGCGACACGTAAAATGACAGGTCGTCGGCAAACCATAAAAAAACAGCTGTGAAAACAGTGTCGGAAGTGTGCACGAGGCCTTATATTCAACAGTGTGTTCTATGGACAATTAATGTAAAGCCTTTCGTTTCCATTGAGAATATCACCCATACATTCTTTTTTTTGTGGAACCCTATATAGAATTTTTTTTTTTAGCCAGTCTCCATCTTCTCTCACCAGATAATGTTTCATTACAATTGTTGTCCCGTTGACACAAATCAACTACTTCCTAAGGTTATTACAGCGAATAACTGACCACGACACCTTGGAACCACCAGAAGAAACGGTTCTAGGGGCCTAGCCTTCCGAGATGCAGAACATTTTTCTTTTATTTCCACTGGTCATGACCAGGATGATGTTCAGCCTCTGAATGTAAATAATACTGTTTCTATTCACCGACAACAAGCAGAGATTTTGAAAATGCTTAAGAATTGATGTGTGACAAGACAGCTGCATCGTACCAGTTCTGGCACAGTTAATATTACACTATGATGACTAGTTAAAGAGGCTCTGTCACCAGATTTTGCAACCCCTATCTGCTATTGCAGCAGATAGGCGCTGCAATGTAGATTACAGTAACGTTTTTATTTTTAAAAAACGAGCATTTTTGGCCAAGTTATGACCATTTTCGTATTTATGCAAATGAGGCTTGCAAAAGTACAACTGGGCGTGTTGAAAAGTAAAAGTACAACTGGGCGTGTATTATGTGCGTACATCGGGGCGTGTTTACTACTATTACTAGCTGGGCGTTGTGTATAGAAGTGTCATCCACTTCTCTTCACAACGCCCAGCTTCTGGCAGTGCAGCACTGTGACGTCACTCACAGGTCCTGCATCGTGTCGGCACCAGAGGCTACAGATGATTCTGCAGCAGCATCGGCGTTTGCAGGTAAGTCGATGTAGCTACTTACCTGCAAATGCTGATGCTGCTGCAGAATCAAGTGTAGCCTCTGGTGCCGACACGATGCAGGACCTGCTAGTGACGTCACAGATCTGCACTGCCAGAAGCTGGGCGTTGTGAAGAGAAGTGGATGACACTTCTATACACAACGCCCAGCTAGTAATAGTAGTAAACACGCCCCGATGTACGCACATAATACACGCCCAGTTGTACTTTTACTTTTCAACACGCCCAGTTGTACTTTTGCAAGCCTCATTTGCATAAATACGAAAATGGTCATAACTTGGCCAAAAATGCTCGTTTTTAAAAAATAAAAACGTTACTGTAATCTACATTGCAGCGCCGATCTGATGCAATAGCAGATAGGGGCTGCAAAATCTGGTGACAGAGCCTCTTTAATATAAATTATCGTAAAATAATAGTCTTTCTGATTTCTTGGTGAACGCAGTGGAAAAAAAATACTAGAAATATCCAATAAAAAATAAGGGCCCCTAATTGAGCTATACAGATAGTTGGAAGGGGGCAAATTCTAACTAGGATATGTTATACAATCAGATATAACCAGATGGACCCAAACAAATTCCAAAAATAAGAAAATACCCAAATAATGTGTAAAAAAAAAAAAAAGGTACTAATTATTACTATTTTTTATTAAGCGCCACCTGTCAGAAAAAGGATACAATTATTTATGTTTAAGGGCAACGTTATTGTCTCCTAGAAATAATTCTTATAGCTCTGTACATGCGGCGGCATCTGATGGAGCAGAACTATTTTTTTTTTAGAGGAAACTGCTTCCATATGAAATCGGAGGCTAAGGCCTCATGCACACTTGCGTGTGCCGTTGAACGGCCGTTAATGACGGTTCTGTGAATCACGGACCGCATCAATGCAAAGGCCGAGACTGTTCCTTCAAAAACAGGCAGAAGTAGGACCTGCCTTATTTATAAATGTGCCAGGGTGCTATCAGTTAAAAAAAAACGGATCGCATCCTGACGGAAAGGATTGAAGTGGGCATGAGGCCTAAGGGAGGTACAATGGCAGCCCTATTACGTGTCCGTACAAAACTGGCAGTGTTTAACATTATCTTATACGCTCGTGTGAATGTAGCCTTAGGCTATGTTCACATGCTTAAAAAACGGGGCGGTTTTCAAGGGAAGAAGTTTTTTAAGCAACTTGCATTTTCTGCAGCGTTTTTACGGACGTTTTTGGAGCTGTTTTTCTATTGAGTCAATGAAAAACGGCTCAGGAAGTGACATGCACTTAAAAAACGCCCCGTGGGAACGGAACGCCGTTTTTCCCATTGAAATCAATGGGCGGATGTTTGGAGGCGTTTACAGCCCCCTGCATTTTTACCTGTTTTTTTGGGGTGTTTACAGCCCAAAAACGGTTGAAAATAGCCCGTGTGAACATACCCTCAGGCTTCTTTCGCACTACCATTAGTATACGTTTACCCCTTTTCCATCAGATGTTTGGAAAAGGGTATTAAAAAAAAAAAAAAAAGAGGGAGAAAGGGCGCTCCTCTGGGGTGATGTATTTACTCTTAAAATGTCTCTTTACGGTGAAGTTGTAATTGACTCACCTGGTTTGGTTGTGCAGGATCATCAGCACAACTTGACATAGGGGTTTGATAATCTGGTGACAGAGCCTCTATCTCCTATTGCATGTGATCAGCGCTGCAATGTAGAGAACAGTAAAGTGTTGTTTTTTTTATAAAAATGATCATTTTTGTCCAAGTTATGAGCAATTTTATTTATGCAAATGAGCCTTTCTAATGGACATCTGGGCGTGTTTACTTGTTTTACTAGCTGGGCGTTGTGAATAGAAGTGTATGATGCTGTCATATGATGCTGACATCCACTTCTATTCACAACGCCCAGCTAGTAAAACAAGTAAACACGCCCAGATGTTACAAACACAAGACACGCCCAGTTGTCCATTAGAAAGGCTCATTTGCATAAATATAAAATTGCTCATAACTTGGCCAAAAATTATCGTTTTTAAAAACAAAACAAAAACGTTACTGTTCTCTACATTGCAGCACCGATCACATGCAATAGGAGATAGGGGTTTGAGAATCTGGTGACAGAGCCTCTTTAATTGTTCGTCTGGTAAACTTTCCGGTACACTGTGCAAGCCTCAGGAGCGGACCCACGGTGGATGCCTCCAAGCCTGGAGTTTCCTCGACGTGGTCTTTTGATTTGTTTTTCGGGATATAGGAAAAAAAGCTCCTTGTGTCGGGCGCTTCTGTGTTTTTTGTTCACTCCAGACCCGTTTTTTCGAATAAAAATGTTTTTATTTTTGCATAACGTGAGTAAAAAATATATGGAACACAAAAGGATAAAGTATACGTGGACTGCAACGCGTTTCAACGCCGGTCCGGCGTCTTAGTCAGGCAGATAAAAAAGTTTTGTAGTCCACGTATATTTTATCCTTTTGTGTTCCATATGTTTTTTACTCACGTTATGCAAAAATAAAAACATTTTTATTAGAAAAAACGGGTCTGGAGTGAACGAAAAACACAGAAGCGCCCGACACAAGGAGCTTTTTTCTATATCCCGAAAAACAAATCTCTTCCATCAGAGGAAGAGAGGATTGAAAGATTAAACGGAAAGCAACGGTTCCGTTAGAATTACCATTGATTTCAACGGTAATTCTTTTGCTTCAGTTGCTTTCCATTTGTCTCCGTTCGCTAGGTTTCTGTTTTTTTTTTTTCACAGAAACAAACGTTCTGCAGACGGCACTTTTTGCTTCCTTCAAAATAAAAGGAAAGCTAGCGAACGGAGACAAATGGAAAGCAACTGAAACATAATAATAACCATTGAAATCAATGGTAATTCTAATGGAACAGTTGCTTTCTGTTTAATGTTTTGATCCGCTCTTCCTCTGATGGAATAGAGGTAAACTTACACTAACAGTAGTGTGAACTCAGGCTCTGTTCACATCTGCATTAAGGTCCCATTCTGAGGTTTCAGTCAGAACGGGACCCCGAGCAGAGACAAACTGACACCGACGGAAACCAGAGGGTTGTGTCTCTATCACCATTGATTTCAATGGTGACGGAGCCGGTGCCCCTGGTGTCCGTTTCTCTCTTTGGTGCACCGGATCAGTCGTTTTGCCAGAAGCAATAGCGTAGTCGACTAGTGCGATTAGTGTAACTTTACAATTCATTTTTATTAAAAATTTGTTTTATTTTTAGAGGTATAGCTGCTTTGTATACTCTGTATACAGAGCAGCTGTATGCATCGCTAAATCCTGTTCCCGAACCACTTGTGGCCGCCTTACTTTGCCCCATATAAGCCCTCCCTCCCAAATACTTTTTTTTTTTTCCGTTTCAAGTTCTTCTCCGATTTTCTTCTCTTATTTTCACGCTGCCCTTTGTTTACCTCACTCCTGTCCACTGCATGATCGCTTCAGATTCTGCTCCCAGCATGCAGTTCTCACTGCTGAGCACGCGTGGATCAAAAGAGACATTCTTTGAACCGCACATGCGCCCGGATGATGCTTGGCCGCCTGGGACAACTTACTGAATGGACGCCATTGATGACACGCCGTTCATTCATCTGTCTGGAAGAAAAACTGCTGAACCGTCGGGACGTCATCAGAAGTCCTGCATTCTGATGGGAACAGCGTAATGTGAGAGGAGTGCAGGGGAGGAGAAAATTAGTCGTCAATACTTATTAAAACCGGAAAACTCCTTTACGTCAGAGGAATTTACGGATTGTTAGATCTGCTCAGTCTTCATCATCCTATTCCAGTTCGGTGCTGGATGATCACATTTTCTGTATTATCAGATGGCAGATTTTTATTTATTTATTTTAAACTCACTGTATACACGAAAGATAATTTTCACAACATATTTATTGGCAGTGGAAAATGCTTCAGTATTTTATTGAAAGAAAGCAATAAATAATACTGTGATAAAAATAGTCCAAAAAAGTACATAGACTGTACATATATTGTTACATAATCAGAAAGTACACAAACAGGATTAGAAAACAAAAAAAAAAATGTAACAAGGAATCCAAATTTATACATGAAAAAGTAAAAGTTTAAACAATAAAAGACAGTTTATATAACGTCAACTGCAATAAATAATACATCATGATTTCAAACAGAACCGATTTGTGTCTTTTTTTTTTAAACTTTTTTTTTTATTTTTAATATTTCATCCAGGGGAAAGAAATCAACAGGCTCATGACTTTGGGGGTGACATTTGGTTGCGCACGAATCGTAGTATTACCGTGACACAAACGTAATGTTTCACTATAGGAATCAAGGTCTAGGGCGACCTTCTGACCATTGAAAAAAAATCTGGACCTGATCAGACGTTTTTGCAATGGCCACTCTAAACCTGGTTTCCCGTAGGGAAATCAAGGTTTTCAATATTCCTGTGATTATACCGTAACCCGAGCTACTAAATGTCGACGTTCAGCCCTAGTCTCGTCCCGATCATTTCCTTCAGGAAGAAACACATGACTTAAGAGGACAATGAAAAAGATAAGGCCTTTTGTATAAAACAGGCTGTGCCATGACAGCCTACAATATCTGTCAGGAGAATTTTGATTGGTCCTTAAAGGCTCTCTGGACTGCTGCAAAGCGCCGCTTTATATAATATAGTGTTCTTAGGGCCGGGCAGACTAGTCCAGGGAACATGGTATATCCTTAAAGGGTTTTGTTTTTTTTAGATGAAAAAGGGTCTACAATTTTTACTAGAAACAGCGCCACTCTTGTCCATAGGCTGTGTCTGGTATTACAGCTTTAGCCCTATTCAAAGTCAATAGAGCTAATCTGCAATATCAACCATAGCCCAGGGATAAGAGTGGCGCTGTTTTTATTATAAAATTGGACCCTTTTTTCGATCAAGTCAACACCTTTAATTTTTTTGCTGTTATGGCTTTTATGTGATATAACAGGACATAAAAAACTGTAACGTTAAAACCGTTAACCTAATGTAAGAAAAATGTACAACGCCCCCCTTAATGCCTTAAAGTCCAACCAGGAGAAAAAGGAACCGATGTAGACAGAGTAAATCATTCTAAGGATTGTGGAAGGCTGGGGACACTTCACAATCTTGTACCAGTTAATTATTAATAGTTTTCCTTGATGTTCTAAGACTGTACAAATACAATAAAAAAAACAAAAAAATTACACAAAACAAAAACGCTTTTCTGTCAGGCTCGTTATGAAATATACCCATAAATTACAATACTAGAATAATTTACAAAGCCCCCCTGGTGATTAGCAAGGACTCGAGCGGGTTACAGTACATTCAGTAAGGGGGGGAGGAGGGACAGCTGACAGAAGGATGAACGAGGATACATGGAAAATGAACTACGGAAGTGAACAGAAATATGACAACACGGTTAAAATTCTAATATATTTCTCCTATCTATAATTTTACTCACTAATTTAAAAACTCTGTATTAAAATATCTCAAAAGTGTCTGAACAGCTTGATTTGTACGGAGAACTCGGCCAGGTCTGGAAATGTGGAATCAAGATGGATTCAGATGTTGCATATTCATCTGTAGAAGTAATGAGGGTAAACTGCAGGGAAGAAAAAAAAATAATTAGGCCTTTGGAAAAGGGCAAAAGTGCCAAGAACGCTAGTTATTAAAAGGGGTATGTATACTTTTGCTACCATTTTTTATTGCTTCACTGCCTCGAAAATAAAAAGGCAACTTTGAAATTAAAATGGTTTAAAAATATTGCATCGTTCTGTGTCTACAGCTCCTATAAAAACTTGTGTTTCCATGGTTACAGACTACAAACAGACCCACGTGTAGTCAAATCCTGCAGTCGTGTCTTACTTTCATCTGCCTCCTCCTATACAGTCTGTCTGTAAATCTTCATGAATAGGGGGGGGGGGGGGCAAGGGGCATGGAGTAACTAACACATTTGTAAAGTTGCTTGGTTTTTTACTTTTGGATGCATGGAAGCATTTTTTGGGTTGAAAAGTATACATACCCTTAACAATCCCACTGTGCATTAGGATAAACCTGGGTGGTGGTTGTGTTACAGAGGGCACCCGTAGGATTGACATCAACCACGTAACCTGCCGCATGGAGTCTGTAAGTTTACTAAATAGTCCACAAACTTACAAGCAGGTTAGGCTGTCTTTACATCTCAGTTAGGGGCCTCAGTCGCAGACCTGGCAGAGATTACCGAAAATAGCGCAGCACGCTGTGCACAGCTTGAGAGAGGTTCTGTGACGAACCGAAACGTCGCTGCTCACTTGAGGTGAATAAATCCACCCTTTTCTCATCTATCTGGAAGTCCTGGTGCCGTTATTCTGTCCTATGGTTTTTATGAATTCAAGTTGGGGAATTGATTCATCCTCTGGTAACGTGCACATGTCCTAATTTATAGCTGCGTTCATCTACAATTGGACTATATATATATATATCGCTATCTATCTCAAAGATTCTGAATACTCCCAAGAAATTATTGACTGTAATTCAAAATAAAAGTGAAATACCCATGTAAACACTCTAAAGAGTCACCCTAGCGGCGGCACTTACCGACAGATACCGTTAACAGGAGTATGTCCTAATTGTGGCTGAATCCAGTCTTTGTATTCCAGACACATTGCCTATTAATAACCATAAGAGACATGCAAAAAACACAACATGCAGTTAGTGTTACGTCACAAAGTGTAAGAAACTCTCTGACATTAAACAAGCAGGCACAGTGCAACGGCAGAGGTGCTCTCTAAACTCATAAAGAGGCGCATCTTACACTCACCTGTTACAGGGTGACATCATTGGAGTATTCAGACCTAGTTCAGACAGGCATATCGTATATAGATCCCTAAGGTTAGATAAATCTGGTCCAGAAAAGCCGTGTAATAAATAGTGCAGCTGATACATCCGGAATTTAAAAAGTTAAATTCGGGTACAATACACCCGTCTGAAAGATGCCTGAATGAAGAGTATTTATAACCAATATTAACACCCTTGTAGTGATCATTGTAGAAACTCATATAGAAAAGTCAGTATGATACTTCTATATCGGATATTGGATAATTTCTTAGAATTCTCCAACCTGTGGGAAAACTACAACTCCCAGCAGTTGGGAGTTGTAGTTTTGCATAAGCAAGAGAGCCACAGGTTGGGGAATACTGCTGTAGATGCTGTAACAATATTAATGTCAGATGCCATGTAGTGTTCATGTCCTCTCACAAGGAGCCCCAAGACAACTTATAGCACGGACTTGTGGTATCCTCCACTAGAGCAATTTTATATTTGTACCACTGTATATTCTATACATAGGGCAGTTGTATTGACAGATTAAGTGACAGTTAAGGGGTAGGCACTGGGGTCTCGTGATATACACTGGCAGCTTGGTCCCTGTCCTAGAGGTCTCGGAGGGTTAAAAAAATCCAAAAGGAACACGGTAAGTCATTACGGAATACTCATGCACCAACCGCACACATTCCATCATGCTTAGCAATCACACGGGTCAATAAGATGTGGTCCTACCATCCATTTGCATTTTCTTTGGCTGCATAGAAGGTGAAGACATTGAGGAGTTGACTCTGAAGTTGGCGGGTAGTGTCTCTGCAGAGCCAGCACTTAGTCCTCGCACATCCTTTGGTCGGAATTTCTTTCGCCATGACGGGGCCCGTCTAAAACCTTTATCATCATCCTATGAATTGAAAGTGGGGAGTTGACATTAGTGCGAGACAGAATGGCTTGAAGGGGGTTTTACCATTAAAGACTTATGATACATGGTCAAGATATGTCATAGTCAGATCAGAGATTCCTACCGATCCAGAAAACGGGGCTTCCGGTCCTCATTCACAGGGGACATATATGTGCAGCCACTCAAGTACAGTCAATGGGGGATGAGGAAAGAGTCCAGTGTATTTAAAGGGGTTGGCCAGTTTACAAGTAAATGCTTTTAATATGTGGCTTGAGGCAAAACAAGATACTTACTAATATAATGTCTTCAGGCATTCTGCCTCTTTCTCCAATTGCGGCAAGCCACGCCCCCAGGTGAAGAAAATGCTATCCCCGCTGTCACGCCGCCCTCGTCAATGGCAGCTTGCGACATGAAGAGGTAGAAGACTGAGCTCATCCATGCCTGAACTTCCGGCCCCTGTTCTGCGCTTGCGCTGGTTTCCGACTCATCCGGGAACAGCGCAAGCGCTGAGTACTCTTTCATATACATAACGTGCATGTGCGATCTTAGTGTCAGTTCAGGATGATTGCACATGCAACAGGAATAATATAGAATGAAAAAGCGCTCAGTGTAAAGAAGAAAAAATATATTTTCAATAAAAGTTTTTCTTTAAGTGGTCTTTATATTGATATATAGGTGTGAGCCATGTTATATATAGTGTAATACAGTGTGTGTGTGTGTGTGTGTGTATATATATATATATATATATACATACATACACACACACACACACGTACATACATATAGCTATACATATAGTATCATATCTATATATAATAGGGCTCTCATCTATATAACAATAGAAGACCCTTGGTGGGGGGGGGGGAGGGAGAGATATGTATATATAAACACATATATACTGTGTTGCACTATATATAGCATGGCTCTCACCTATGTAACAATATGAAGCCGATTTTTTCTTTTCTTTTTCTTTACACTGCCTCTGAGCGCTTCTTCATTCTATAATATAAATATATATATATATATATATATATATATATATATACATACATATACACACACACATACACATACTGTGCAGACAAATATATAGAGCGCTGCTACTGGACTATGG
Organism: Rhinoderma darwinii; assembly: GCF_050947455.1. Classification (NCBI taxonomy): domain Eukaryota; kingdom Metazoa; phylum Chordata; class Amphibia; order Anura; family Rhinodermatidae; genus Rhinoderma; species Rhinoderma darwinii. The sequence goes on along the minus strand of NC_134695.1, from coordinate 63,482,563 downwards.
TAAGGTGGGGAGCCTACATAAATCATGTATTGACTTTATTTGCCCTCATTATTATTTAGAAGGGCTTTCTTTATCGTCTGCGGAACTTTCTAAATTTTACGCTGATAGCGGCCAACCTCTAAGTGTTTTCCATCTCCCACTGACTCGTGTGTGTGGCCACATTTCTCAGGAATGGGGACGAAGCACAAAACACCAGTTGAGTTCTCGGTGGATGGACCCCACCAATCAGACTTTAGAAAGTCCTTCAGACTCCACCTGTTCTTCTGCCCCCATTTTGCAGGAGTAGAGGATTGCTGGTGCTTACTACTAAGGCAGGGAACATTAGGTAAAAAATAATTTTATGCTTTATTGGTACAGCATGGAGACAAATGGTTTCCCTGGTTTTCTTTAACCCCTTAAGGACGCAGCCTAGTTTGGGCCTTAAGGCTCAGAGCCCATTTTTCAAATCTGACATATTTCACTTTATGTGGTAATAACGTCGGAATGCTTAAACCTATCCAAGCGATTCTGAGATTGTTTTCTCGTGACACTTTGGGCTTCATGTTCGTGGTAAAATTTGGTCGATATATTCAGTCTTTATTTGTGAAAAATTGCAAAATTTAGAGAAAATGTACAAAAAATAGCATTTTTCAGAATTTAAATGCATCTGCTTGAAAAACAGACGGTTATACCACCCAAAATAGTTACTAGTTCACATTTCCCATATGTCTACTTTAGATTGGCATCGTTTTTTGAACATTCTTTTATTTTTCTTGGACGTTACAAGGCTTAGAACATAAACAGCAATTTCTCATATTCTTAAGAAAATTTCAAAAGCCTTTTTTTGAAGGTGCCAGTTCAGTTCTGAAGTGGATTTGAGGAGACTATGTATTAGAAACCCCCATAAAACACCCCATTTTAAAAACTAGACCCCTCAAAGTATTCAAAACAGCATATAGAAAGTTTTTTAACCCTTCAGGCATTTCACAGGAATTAAAGCAAAGTGGAAATTAAATTTGCAAATTTCATTTTTTCTGCTGAATTTCAATTTTATTCAATTTTTTTTTAGTAACAGAGAAGGTTTTACCAGAGAAACACTACTAAATATGTATTGTCCAGATTCTGCAGTTTTTAGAAATGTCCCACATGTGGCCCTACTGCGCTCGTGGACTAAAACACAAGCCCTAGAAGCAAAGAAGCACCTAGTGCATTTTGAGGCCTCTTTTTTATTAGAATATATTTTAGGCAGCATGCCAGGTTTGAAGAGGCGTTGAGGTATCAAAACAATGGAAACCCACCAGAAGTGACCCCATTTTGGAAATTACACCCCTCAAGGAATTCATTTATGGTTTTTGTTATCATTTTGACCGCACAGTTTTTTCACAGCACCTATTTGAATTGGGCTGTGAAATGAAAAAAATTATATTTTTTCCAATAAAATGTCATTTTTGATCAAATTTTCTTATTTTCACAGGGAACAACATACCCCATTTTGTTGCCCAATTTGTCCTTAGTGCGGCAATACCCCATTTGTGGTGATAAACTGCCGTTTGGGCCCATGGGAGGGCTCAGAAGGAAAGGAGCGCTATGTGTTTGTTGGAGTCCAGATTTTGCTGGATTGGTTTTCGGGTGCCATGTCGCATTTGCAGAGCCCCAGAGGTATCAAAGCAATGGAAACCCACCAGAAGTGACCCCATTTTGGAAACTACACCCCTCAAGGAATTCATTTATGGTTTTTGTTATCATTTTGACCGCACAGGTTTTTCACAGCACCTATTTGAATTGGGCTGTGAAATGAAAAAAATTATATTTTTTCCAATAAGATGTCATTTTTGATCAAAATTTCTTATTTTCACAGGGAACAACATACCCCATTTTGTTGCCCAATTTGTCCTTAGTGCGGCAATACCCCATTTGTGGTGATAAACTGCCCTTTGGGCCCATGGGAGGGCTCAGAAGGAAAGGACCACCATTTGGCCTACTGGAGCTTTTCTGGTGCTAAGTCATGTGTGCAGAAGCCCCTGAGGTACCAGTACAGTTGAAACCCCCGAGAAGTGACCCCATTTTAAAAACTACACCCCTTAAGACATTCATCTAGAGGTGTAGTGAGCATTTTGACCCCACAGGTACTGTGTAAAAGATAATGCGCAGCAGATGGTGCAGTGTGAGATTTGCAATTTTATATATGTATATGCCATTTCAGTGTCCAATATAGTGTGCCCAGCATGCGCCACCGGAGATATACACCCCTTAAATTGTAATGTGGGTTCTCCTGGGTACGACAATACCCTACATGTGGCTGTTATCAGCTGCCTGGGCATACGGCAGGGCTCAGAAGGGAAAGATGAGGGGGGTAAGCTGTGCGGAGTACATCAGGGTAAATTAAAAATCAAGGGATGTATGATACATTTTAAAACAATCTTTTATACAGAGCCCTGGTTTTTCGGGACACGTGTCACATTGGTATATTGTGTTCTTCCTTATCCCCCTCTTATAGCAGACTCTGCACCTCTTTTGACTCTTTCCCTTTCCACCGGTTTGGGGACCTTCTCCTGGAAAGTGTTGCCCTGGTACGATGCGCCCCCCCTTCCTGGTCCCTAAAGATTAGATCTTGAAATTCCAGGAAAGTTCCCCTCTGGCCTGCACATCGACGTAGCACATACGCATTGTACAAAGCCATCTGTATGATGTGCCCGGCCAGCTTCTTATACCTCACCGCATGGCGCTGTAGGGCTTCAGGACTTGATTTGACAAGTCCATCCCTCCCATGTACCTATTGTAGTCCAGGATGCAGTCTGGTTTGGGGGTGGCCTTTCCTTCATATATCCTAAACCTGTAGGTATACCCTGATGCACTCTCGCACAGCTTATACATCTTCACGCCATACCTTGCCCTCTTACCTGGCAGGTACTGGCGGAATTGAACCCTCCCTTTAAAATGTACCAGGGACTCATCAATAGAAAAACACTTCTCGGGGGTGTATGCTTGGGAAAACCGGGCACTGGAACGGTCTAATAGGGGTCTCCGTTTATACAAACGGTCAAAAATGGGGTCATCTCGGAGTGGGCACGGCTCATTATCAGTATAATGTAAGAAGCGAAGTATTGCCTCATTTATTTATTTTTTTAGGTTCCAGTTCATTTCTGAAGTTGCTTTGAGGGGCCCATATATTAGAAACCCCTATCAAACACCCCATTTTAGAAACTAGACCCCTCAAAGTATTCACAACAGCATTTAGAAAGTTTATGAACCCTTTAGGTGTTTCACAGAAATTTAGAGCAAAGTAGAGGTGAAATTTACTCTTTTTATACCATTTTTTTTATAACACAAAAGGATTTATCAGAGAAACGCAACTCAATACTTATTGCCCAGATTCTGCAGTTTAGAGAAATATCCCACATGTTGCCCTCGGGCGGTAATGGACTGAAGCACCGGCCTCCGAAGCAAAGGAGCACCTAGCGGATTTTGAGCCCTCTTTTTTATTAGGCACCATGTCCGGTTTGAAGAGGTCTTGTGGTGCCAAAACATTGGAAACCCCCCAAAAGTGACCCCAATTTGGAAACTAGACCCCTTGAGGAATCCATTGTAGTTTTCATGGGGTGCATGCGGCTTTTTGATCAGTTTTTATTCCATTTTTAGGTGGCGTGGTGACTAATAAACAGCAATTCTACTATTGTTTTTGTATACTTTTTTTTTTAAAGCGTTCACCGTGCGCTATAAATGATATATTAACTTTATTCTGCGGGGCGATACGATCACGGCGATACCAGATGTTTATAGTTTTTTTTTATGTCTTATGGCGTTTGCACAATAAAATACGTTTTGTAAACAATCATTCACTTTTTGTGTTGCCTTATTCTAAGAGCCATAACGTTTTTATTTTTCAATCAATAAAGCGGTGCGAGGACTTATTTTTTGCGTAACGAACTGTAGTTTCGATCAGTACCATTTTTAGGTACAGGCGACTTTTTGATCTCTTTTTATTCCATTTTTTGGGAGGTGAAGTGACCAAACAATTGTGATTGTGGTACGGTTTATTAATATTTTTTTTTACGGCGTTCACCGTGCGGGATAAATAACAAAATAATTTTGTAGTTCAGGCCGTTACGGACGCGGCGATACCAATTATGTATAGTTTATTTGTTTGTTTATATATTTTTATTAATAATAAAGGCCTGATAAGGGAAAAAGTGGGACTTTTACTTTTATTACTTTTAAAACTTTTATTTTCTTATTTTTACACATCTTTTTTTAACTTTTTTTTTACTTTATTACTTTGTCCCACTAGGGGACATGAGGGCAGGAGGCCCTGATCGCTATTCTAATACACTGCACTACATGCGTAGTGCAGTGTATTAGAACTGTCAGCTACTCACTGACAGCAAGCATAGTGGGTCCTGACGTTGTCAGGACCCACTAGGCTTCCGTCTATGGCATAGCCGGACGCCATTGTTTGGTGTCCGGTTGCCATAGTCACCATCGCCGGCCGCTATCGCGTAGCAGGCCGGCGATGGCAGCTTAACCCCTAAAAAGCCGCGATCTCTATAGAACGCGGCTTTTAAGGGGTTAATCAGCGGGGACACAGCGATCGGTCCCCGCTGTAGGAGCTGTGACAGCTGCTGAACAAGACAGCAGCGTCACAGCTCCTGTATGTGTCGGGAGGACGGCCGAAACGGCCGTTACTCCCGAGACGTACTATTACGGCATGGAGCGCGAACGATACAGCTGCCATGACGTAATAGTACGTCAAGGAGCGGGAAGGGGTTAAAGGGTAACTAAAAACTTTTAAAAAAAACTTCTGACATGTCATAAGTTTTGACCGGTGGTGGTCCCCGCACTAAGACACCCCTCCCCCACCGATCACTAAAATGAATGGGCAGAATCACTCAGGTGAACGCCTCATTTTAGCGATTCGTGGGGGTCTCAGTGCTCAGACCTCTACGGATCAAACTTCTGACATGTCAAATGTGTTTTAAAAGTTTGGTTACCCTTTAAATAAGATGGTAGGTTAAATAAATATTCCCATGTTAGAATGATATGGCATTTCGTTAGGACATGCCATAATATTATAATTTGTGGGAGTACGACCTCTGGACCCTTGCTGATCTAAAGAACGGAGATCTCTTTGGCGCTTTTCCCACACAGCGACCGGCTGTATGTCCGCTGTCTTCCCTGCTCAGCGGATGGCCGTGCACGTTGCTGTGCAGGGAAACACTGTGATGGAGCCTCAGTGCTTAGCAAGCACTGCAGCTCCTTCATTTTAAGGATTGATGGAGTCCCAGCAGTTGGACCCCCTCCGATCATTAAAGGGAATGTGCCACTAGAAATATATATATATATTTTTTTCAGTTAAACAATTAGTATTTAAGTGATTACACGTTGTTTTAATTTTTCACAAGTCAGGAAATATTATAAATTAGATTCCAATTTATAACATTTCCATTTGCTGGCCACTAGAGGGAGCAGTTCCCAAAAGTGCAGCATGGTCAATGTGGTAAAGCAACCTCATTGATTTATGCTGCAAATTTGGGGTGGACACACTCTCCTCTAGTGTCCTCACACAATCCCCCCTTCCTTCTTCAGGCTAGTGCCAGGAGAAGGAGGGGTTTGAATCTTAAAACCTCCTACTCCGTGTGCCGCCATTTTCTGAGTGACTGCACAGTGTAGGAGGATTAGATACAGGGCCCAGCAGACAGTATAACACGAACATAATACACACATCACATACACGAACATAACTTACCTGCTCCTGCCGCCTCCGTTCCTATTCCTTGCGCCTTCGCTTCCTTGAACATATGGCCGGAAGCCGCGGCCGGAAGTCGTCATCTTACTGGCCGGCAGCGGCTTCCGGTCCACATGAAAAGCCAGATTTCTCTCTGCGAACGAGCTTCGTTTTGGTCTGTGTGGGAGCGGCGCATGCGCCGTTCCCATACAGACGGCGTACGCTTCAGAGAATGGAACGGCTCCCGTTCGCATTCTCTATGGGGTTGTATGTGCCGTATTCCATCTCTGTATGTGTCGTTAATTGATACATACAGAGATGAAAAAAAATATGGCAGCCCCCATAGAGAAGTAAAAATAACAAAAAAGTACAACATGAGAACACGAATAAAAATTTATGTTACTATCATATTAAAAGCAATATGATAAAAAAATAAAATAATTTCATGACACCTTCCCTTTAAGGACGGCATATCCTAGAGACACGCCATCACTTGCTATAGTGGAAAAACCCCTTTAATATGGTAGCTGTAATGTGATGGTCAACATAAAATTGTTATAACCCCCCTACCAAAATATAAAAAAAAAAAAATGATATAGCATACATCATCGAATCTTCTATCTGTTCCTCTTATGAGAAGGTTGTTGTATTCCCGCTCCAACACTGAACGTGCCTGAAATAAAACAAATAAAACTTGTTGTCACAGGCCCTGACATTAGGATTACGTAGACTGCCACTGTAAAATCCCATTTACCTGTGTGTTCTGAGTGGGAATTTGTAGCAGCAGAGCCATCGTGTTATGATCAAAAGTCTCATCTAAGGCAACCAGAGCACCGTGAACACCACTTTCTAGAAGGTTATTTGCATATTCTTTAAGTCCAATGGATAAAACCCAGTTGATGACGCGATCGTTGCTCCAAACAAGGACATCTGGAAGAAGAAGCAGCGAGATGCGATGTCATTTATTTTTGGATTGGACTTCATAGGGAACCTCGCTTTGTGGCTCCTAATTATAATGAATAGCAGCTTTGCAGCAGATGATCCCGTATTGCATATGGGAACCTTGGAGACAGAACCTGCGCTGCATCTCATTTTCTTCATTTTATGAGCGACATGCAGCATGGACACTGGGCAGGCCGTGTTACAGTATTAGAAGTAAAAAGCAAACGCGTTTGATGAAGATTATGTAAAGATCTATATATTACTTCATGTATATATACAATGCCAAATTTACATACACACGAAAAGTTCAGGGTGTGAAGAATACATAAATACAACATCTATGTTTTAGACCGTTTATATTGCAATTTCAAAAGCGTGTATAAAAGAATACTGCCATACAATGCCTAAATAATACCTCCATACAGTATCCAAATAATACGACCATATAATATTTCCCTTTTATGTCCAAAAAATGTCCATTGAGTGTCCAAATAATACCGTCATACAAAGTCTAAAAATATTCCTATACCACCATGCAACGCCTAAATAATGCGCCTAGGGTTTCCATCCTCAAGGGCCCCTAGGAAGTGGGGGCTCTGGGCAATTTCCTTTACACAGTATCCAAATAATTGTACCATATAGTGCCCTCATAACACCTCTATACTGTCTACACAAAACTGCCATTCAGTGTCAAAATAATAGCGCCATACAATGCCTAAATACTCCTCCTATACAGTGTCCAGATAATACTACACATACAGCCCAAAAATACCGCCATACAATGCTTAAGTAATACTCCTATATATAGTGTCCATATAATACTACATATACAGCCCGCATAATACCGCCATACAATGCCTAAATACTCCTCCTATACAGTGTCCAGATAATACCGCCATAAAATGCCTAAATACTCCTCCTATACAGTGTCCATATAATACTACACATACAGCCCAAAAATACCGCCATACAATGCTTAAGTAATACTCCTATATATAGTGTCCATATAATACTACATATACAGCCCGCATAATACCGCCATACCATGCCTAAATACTCCTTCTATACAGTGTCCAGATAATACCGCCATACAATGCCTAAATACTCCTCCTATACAGTGTCCAAATAATACTACGTATACAGCCCGCATAAAACTGCCATACAATGCCTAAATACTCCTCCTATACAGTATCCAGATAATACTACGTATACAGCCCGCATAAAACTGCCATACAATGCCTAAATACTCCTCCTATACAGTGTCCAAATACTACGTATACAGCCCGCATAAAACTGCCAAACAATGCCTAAATACTCCTCCTATACATTGTCCATATAATACTACGTATACAACCCGCATAATCCCACCATACTTTGCCTAAATAATCCTATACAGTGTCCAGATAATACTACATATACAGCCCGCATAATACCGCCATACAATGCTTAATACTGCTACATATTGTCCATATAAAACTACACATACAGCCCGCATAATACCGCATACAATGCCTAAATTCTCTTCCTATATGGTGTCCAGATAATACTACGTATACAGCCCGCAAAATACCGCCATACAATACCTAAGTAATACTACCGGGGACTCCGTCCTCGGGGGCAGCAGATGCACTGGCGGGATGTTACATTTTACCTTGACTTTCATTTTGACTTTCCTCCCTTTTCCTCTCCAGCTCTTTCCGGTCGTAGTTCAGCCTCCGCAAGCACATGATGCCACACTGGAAACTGTTCCTATTTGTAGAAAAGAAGAATTCCTTAATTATTATTATTACATTTTATTTCCGTATTTCATAAATGAATGGCGTTGCCATAAATCGCCACCAAGGCCACTAAATTTAATTTTGGGTTTTACCTATGAAAACTGTCCACCATTTTTAACTGCCCGCGGAGGTCCTTCTTTGTTAAATGGTCCAGCATCCTGGCATCAACAAGGCACTCCATGAAATAACTGCGATACTGAGGCAGCCCGAGGCTGGGCAGCCACTCGTTACCAATCCACTCGTGATTCATGTCCCCGTATGCCAATGTCTAGGAGGACAGTGAGGGGGTGTTAGAATAGAAATTTCCTTCCTTTTGTTTTATATATTAATTGAAATGTGTGAACGCCAATCATGTCGACTAAAAAGCAACATTGAATGATTATGTGCTGCAGATACTACAGTTAGGCACCATGTACACGACCGTAGAATTCGTCCGTAGTTGCGGACCCATTTGTTTCTATTGACCGCGGATACCTTAGTATATTTACGGGAAGGTGTCCGGGCCGTAGAAATGACCCGCAAAAGATAGGACGATAGGAAGATAGGACATGTCCTATCTTTTGCTGTTTACGGCCCGTGCTCCCATACTTTGTATGGGAGCACGGGCCGATAATGCGGGTGGCTGTCCGCGGCCGCCAGTGTCCATGATCGCGGACCGGGATTATGAGCACGGCCATGTGCATGAGGCCTAAGGCTGGGGCTCCACCACGATATGACGGTGCCAACAATACACGGTAAAAACGCGCCATTACCAACTTCAAATGTTTCTCTGTGGGGGGGGGGGGGGGAGAGTTTCTAAGGCCTTGTTAACACGGCTTTTGCAAAGCGCTTCTTAAAGTGCAGGGGTTTTGACGCGTGAAATTAAGACTCCCATCGACTATGGGAATTAGGCGTGTTTTTTTACACAACGCGCTTTTTTAAAAACTCCCGTGTAAAAAAAATAAAAAATGCGACGTATGCACTACAATGCGGTTTCCCATGGATGTCAATGGGAAGTTTAAAGCATGCGTTTTTGCCGCGTTTTCGCCGCATAAAATGTTGCAAAAACACGTTGAATACACACCGTGTGAACAAGGCCTAAGCGACCTTATAAAAACTGCAAAAAATCCAGCAAGGTCAGACGAGGTCGTTTGCAACTTTCTTTCCCATAGGGAAACGTTGAAGCCGCCAATGAACCGCAGTAATGCCACGATTTTACTCCTGTGACTCTGTGGAGCCCTTAACTAATAATTAATTAGACCCCTTATGAATTGAGGGGCTACAAATCAACACAAGCACGTGTATGGATTTATTCCCATTCCTGCCATATCCCAAGTCTGTCTTAGGTGTGTATGTTTTCTATGGAGGCCTTAAATAGGGGTTGTATAGCTTTAAGTAAATAATCATAAAGTAACAGGAGGAATCTCATGTTCCAACTATCTAAACTAAGGCTCTGTTCACTTTAGCGTCATGGTTTCCTTCACAACAGGGTCATGACAGCTGCGCCGGATCCATTTTCGAAAAAGATCTAGGTGAATCCTGATGGATCCGATTGACTTATCATGGGGCCTGTTAGGTATCCCTAGTTTTTCTGGTATTTATGACAGCAGACTACGGTGTTCTTGGCGACAAAATATTGTAATCTGAAGAAAAAGCAAAAACATACAAATGTGAACAGAGCCACACATGTTAAAGTTTGCTCCCCAATTGCCGCTCTCGGAGCACTGTTGGTTTCGTGTCCATTTTAGTCAATGCTTCCATCCATATTCAATAATGCTGAAGAATCTTATCTTGGAACTCTGTGTTATGCAGTTCCTCTGTTATTCCTCCTTAAAATATATCAGTAAATGGACAGCTGAATGTTACAATTCCCCTTGACAATGGGATATGTCCCTAAACAGTCTGAGACTGCCCAATCAGTGCGGATAGTATCAGACTGTAAGGACACACCCTACTGACAAAGGAAATAGTAACACCCAGTTGTCAATATATAAAAACATTTCCAGGAAGAATAACAGAGGAACCGAATAATGCAGAGTTCTAAGAAAAGATGCTGCAGAATCTTTATTTTATAGGGATCGAAAAATTGACTAAATAAAACATGTCAGGAGAGTTGATGGGTCCTAAATGCACGTCTGGTGTGAGGTTACCTTTGTGTATAAATGCTTGTGACATGTCAGGAAAAGTAACAGTGCATAAGACAACCCGCAATCAGGCTAAATGCATTTCAACCTTGAAGTTAATCAAAACTGGAGAAATTAAAAGGAAATTACAACGAACTTAAAGGGGTCGTTTGCTTTCAGCAAATTTGTTTTATTTTTTTTTGTATAATTAAAAGTTATACAATTTCCCAATATACTTTGTGTTCATTCCTCACGGTTTTCAAGATCTGTGCTTGTTGTTAATCAGAAGGAACATTCATTGTTTACTTCCAGTAGATATAATTCTGTCCATGGTCATGTGATGATCACACAGGTGCTGGGATCATTAGAAGACACAGCTGATACACATACTGCAACGAGCCGTGCACCTGTGTCCATCACATGACCACATAACAAGCCGTGCACGTGTCCATCACATGACCCTGTAATGATCCCAGCACCTGTGCTTCCATCACATGACCCTGTAATGATCCCAGCACCTGTGCTTCCATCACATGACCCTGTAATGATCCCAGCACCTGTGCTTCCATCACATGACCCTGTAATGATCCCAGCACCTGTGCTTCCATCACATGACCCTGTAATGATCCCAGCACCTGTGTGTCAATCACATGACCTTGTAACGATCCCAGCACCTGTGTGTTGATCACATGACATGTAACGATCCCAGCACCTGTGTGTCCATCACATGACCATGTAACAATCCCAGCACCTGTGTGTCCATCACATGACCACATAACAAGCCGTGCACGTGTCCATCACATGACCCTGTAATGATCCCAGCACCTGTGCTTCCATCACATGACCCTGTAATGATCCCAGCACCTGTGCTTCCATCACATGACCCTGTAATGATCCCAGCACCTGTGCTTCCATCACATGACCTTGTAACGATCCCAGCACCTGTGTGTTGATCACATGACATGTAACGATCCCAGCACCTGTGTGTCCATCACATGACCATGTAACAATCCCATCACATGACCATGTAACAATCCCAGCACCTGTGTGTCCATCACATGACCATGTAACAATCCCAGCACCTGTGTGTTGATCACATGACCATGTAACAATCCCAGCACCTGTGTGTCCATCACACGACCATGGATAGAATTCCATCCACTGGAAGTAAACAATGAATGTTCCTTCTGAATAACAAGCATAGATCTTAAAAATTTTAAGGAATTAATACTAAAAGTATATAGGAAAAGTGTATAACTTCTAATAATACAAATAAAATAATATTAAACTTGCTGAAAGTGGACAACCCCTCTAAGCTCACTAAATATTGATTAGCAAAGAACTAAATGAAAAGGCATATTAGTGAAAATGCTCAAACCTGAGCCCAGCTCCCCTCCTCATCGTCCTGGTGTTACGTGGGGTTAGGAAAGCAAAAGAATACAGAAAGTTAGTCAGCCGGACGAATGAGATTAACAGTCACTCCATGCAGCACACAAGATGCACATGCAATTTGGAAACACATAGAAACGGTCAGGAACCTCTGATTCATGGACTGCTGGTTGTAGGGGGCTAACCGCCCATTGACCTGCACCATACTGCCAGTCACTTCTGAACTTTTATAGCTCTACATTACATCCCATTACAAAACGCTGACATTCCCAGGCAAATGCGGGATCTCCTGCCCCAGGACATTCTGCAAAGCACCCAGAGTTGTCACTTTGCCAAAGCTCGAGGACCCCACATCCTGCCAGCGATTAACTAGAGGTTCTCTGGTTTCTATTAATTTCTCAAAATAACCCTTTCAGTACCCGGCAGAGGGGTAGGTAACAGTGTCAACTCGGCCAGGCACTTCAAGGGTTAAAATAAAATATCCCCAAACCTAAAAAAAACTAAAACAAGAACATCTGAGCTTCTACAAATCCACTCATTGTAAAACTACACAGAGAAGGATGAGGCGTCCGGACGGGGAGAGGTGCTACACAGACAAGCAGTGGTGCCGAAAACTAACCGTTTGTGGTGAGGCTGTGAGAGTTTCCATCTCTTCGTGTGTAACCCAGACATTTCCCGTGGACTAATACAAGCACATCCAGTGAGAGGGAAGCAGTAACAGAGAGGGAAGGTGGCACAATATATAAGCAACAGGTACATGGAGAAGGAGACGAGCAAATGCTAAGAGTCTAAGAAGGCATTCAGGTTTGACCAGACTAAAGGTCCACACAGGAGAACAGCTGGAAACGTGACCTCATCCCCCAGCCCTGGCAATAGGTACCCAACCACCTCTCACCTATACCCAAAGTATGCTTACAGTAAAGGGTTACTCGTACTGGACTACAGGGGGTGAAGCATTCAATAGTCTCTAGACTGTTTTACAACGACGGGGTCTGGTCACGAACTAATGTCTACGGCAGCTATTCGGCACCTTCAGTATCTAGTCTCAGTTGTGGAGAAAAACATTGACCAGGTTAAATTTAAAGGGGTTGTCTAGGATTTAAAAAAACAAACAAAAAACTGTAAAAAAAAGAAAACAGCACCACTCTTCTCCATGGGCTCCGTCCGGTATTGCAGCTCCGCCTCATTCAAGTGAATGCAATAGCAGACACAGCCCATGGACAAGGTGGCGCGGTTTCCGGGGTGGAGGGTGACCCTTTACTCTCTAATCTCACACATTATTATTATCAGATATGTAGCTCAGGGGAGCTCGGCTTTATAAAACTGTGGTCTTGGGTTGGAATCAGCCCACAGGCAAAATCTCATGAAGATCGAACGTGGTCCCGGTCCTTCCATACTGAGAAAACCAATTGCTCTTTCAATATTCTTTTAATGATTGCCCGTCGTGTGTATATGAGACCGGGTGCATAGATTAGGAGCCCCACTGGAGGTGGTATAGAATCGATCATAGATCAATAAATAAACTGAATACAGTGCATGGTATTAAAAAGTTTTTTTTATTTGAATTACCAAAATAAAAAAAAAGTCACGCTGCTGTGCGGGTTCACAAAACAATGACACCCCGACCCTGGGGACCCAGGCTTAATTCACTATATTGAGATGCCCAATAAGACATTAATAAAAGGTTTCAGTCTTATGAACCACTTTTCAAAAAGTAGCCGGCGGGTCCGGCTTCTTTAACCCCGGCGATCAGTTGTTTTTGCCAGGGAAAATTACCACCAGCCACACATTTCCCCTCCTACTGCTGCAGTGGAAATGCAGCATTACATGTCGGCCACTCACATGAACAGCTAGCTGTCTATGTAAAGCAAGGCAGCGCCAGGTCCACCAGAGCAGGAGCCACTCAGACTACATTCACACGAACGTGGCCAACCTCGGAAGTGGAAAACTGCAGTTTCTCACGTCCAAAGTGCACCCGTGCGGGACGCGTTGTCACGCATCCCCCATAGACTAGAGTCTATAGAGGGATGCGTGAAGTCCAAAAAAATAGGACATTTTTTCATGGACCCTTCACATGCTCCATTGAAACAACGGTCGTGTGAACGGCCCCATTGTAATACGTGACTCCTTGTGAAGGCCGTTGTTTTAACGACCGTCACACGGACGAGATACACGCTCGTCTGAATGAGCCCTTACAGAGCAGCTCTTGTCTGACACGTAGAGGGGGGCCCCAAGCGGGGGTGGGGGGGATCCTCCTATATGACATCCATATGCCCTAATATTACATATAGACAAGGGGTGTCCTGATGGGACAACCTCTTTAAACCATATGGGTTCTATGTGCAGAATCACTGTACCATGTAGAGATCTGCTTCACAGTTCTACGCTGGTGGGGCAGTTACAATACTCTTCATGCTTAAAATAGATAATGGAGAGACTAGTAACTAAAATCTTAACGTGAACGTCCAGATTAAAAACACCATTTTTATATACACAGGGGATATGATAAAATTCTGGCTGCCACTAGGGGGAGCTTTGCCCTAAAGATATACGAAGGCTGTGTTCACATCAGCGTTGCTTTCCGCTGAGGGGTTCCGTCTGACCTTTCCGCCGGAGAAACCCCTCAACGGAAAGGCAAACGGAAACCATAGGTTCCGTTTGCATGGACACTGATTTCAATGGTAATGCCTATGGTTTCTGTTTGTCACCGTTGTATAAGGGTTCAGTCGTTTTGACGGAATCAATACCGTAGTCAACTGCGCTATTGATTCTGTAAAAAAAACGGAACCCTTTCACAGCGGTCACAAGCGGAAACCAATAGCAAAGTATCCGTCACCATTGAGATCAATGGTGATGCAAACGGAAGCTATGGTTTCCGTTTGCCTTTCCGTTGAGGGGTTCCCCCGATGAAAAGCTCAGAGGGAACCCCTCAACAGAAAGACCACGCTGATGTGAACAGTTCCGAACGTATTTCTAGAATGATGACAACACAAAATAAGTTTTCTAATTCAACCTTTTAAATAGGATATATTTTTTCTCATTATTCAGGACCCTGGCGAGTAGCTAATCCCCCCCCCCCCCCATATGGTATTATTGGGAGAGAAGCTTGATGAGTGGTCAGCTTCCTGCAGAGGTTTTCGGCTCTGGGTGAGCAGGTGTTAGGGGGGCCCTACTTATATAACCTCCTAATAAGAAATATGAATAATTTAATTCCAATAGGGAAAGTTACTACATTTATTTCTTTCAGGATGCAAAACAACTAAAATGTCTGTATAATATTCTTACCGTTCTCGATGTAGGAGGAGCAGAAGGACTAGTTAGGGACATGATCTCCTGGATGGCGAGTCGTAATTTTAACCTGTGCAGAGGGTTACTAATACCGATTTCTCTCTGGATTTCTGTGTCAGAAAGAGCCGACATTATCGCCCCACTCTTCACATTGGCTCGACATGCAGCCACGTACCAGGCGGGCATCCCGACCCAGAGCTGTAGAAAGAAGACGCGGCCGTTAATATTCACATAGAAGTGTGTAGAGAAGTCATGGCTGGGAAAGACAGAGCCTTACCTCCAACCATACAACCACGGTTGGACCATCCCATTGTGCAAATGGCAGCCCCTGTCGCCGAGCTTCTTCCAGCAGCTCATGCCTGTAATCACAGCTTATGTTAGGAAGATGATAAATGTTCATGACGCACATATAAGAACCTCTCATGTTGCACTAAACAATTCCACATTTGATTCTCAATTATTAATGGTCAATGTATTCTATAGAATTTTGTAATATATCTTTATTACCCAAAAATTTTTCCTTTTTCTACTTGAAAACCGGCAACAAGCTGCTGTTGACAGATCTGTTATGTTTTTGTATTGCATGTAATGAATGGGATACGGGTTTTATTGGCTTGTGTGAATTCAAGGATTTGGAATTTATATTTTAATCAGTCACCTTGGATATTCATGAGCTGAACTGTACAGAGGTATTCACACAATCCATAACCAAAATAAAAATAAATAAGATCCATCAACACCAACTTGATGGTTTCCTGATAGCAACCAAGTTGAAAAAAAAAAAGAAAAACGAAAAAAAAAACGTCAATATGAGTAAGGGAAATCTCTTACACATAGCCTAGGTTTGGTTTTCTGATAAACAACATGTATCACCTATCCCCAGGATAAGTGATAAATGTCTGGTGGCGTGAACTCAGAGACCCCAAGCGATAACGAGAACACGGGTTCCCGAGTGCTCCGTATGACGGGTAGTGCGCATGCATGGCCATCGCTCCATTCCTAGTTTATGGGACTGACAGAGATAGCAGAGCGCAGTCATGGGGGTACCCGCATTCTCATGATTGCTGGGTGTCCCAGCGGTCGGGCCCCCAGCAATCAGATATTTATCCCCTATCCTGTGGATAACAAACAGTTACTCTGGCAGATCAGGTGAATCAATGCATTATATGGACAGCCATTTATATGAATAGCTGCCATGTAATGCAACATTTCCCCTGCAAAATAAAGGGTACAGAACAGTACAAATCTCGTGCCTGTTCCTAGACTAAATTTGCTCTAACCTGGACCAATAAAATATATGGCTCCTTCCAGGGACTCTTCTAGGTATCAAATAAAAATAACATGATGACTTCTGAAGACACATAATTCAATCTGGACAGTCCTGATTTACATCATCACAAGTCTAACTACAATAACAGAAGCCGGAAATACACAATTAGGGATCAAACGTAACACCCCTTAAACATAACCTCTGTATACACCCTCACTGCTTCACTAATATAGTAACAGAACAGCATCACTACTGCACTGTAACCCATTATTACCTAGGTATGAAAAACCAAAACCTGAACGAAAGAGAATATGAAGGACATCAATAGTGCTATCAAAACTTAATGGAGATTTATCAAAACTGGTTGCTATGGGCTCCTCCTCCTCTTTCATTTGCACCAATCAGATCCCAGCTCATAAGGTCCTCCTACACGGCCCGTCCTGGGCAGTGTAATCAAGTACCAATCAACGAGACAGCTTGGTGATCGGCGCTCATTTGTTCCTTTCACACGGAGCTATGGTTGGAGACGAGCGCTCATTACTCCGATCGCTCGTCCCCATACATTATTATCATGTCGGCAGCGTGTCTCCCTGTTTACACATGTGCTACAGACCACGATAATACTTTTCATTTTTAAACTATACGATCAGCTGATGAACGAGCATTTGCTGGTTTATCTGCTTATCGTGCTCTGTTTAACAGGGCAATTATCGTCAACGAGCGTTCTATGAATGAGCGTTTGCCCAATAATTGGCCTGTGTAAAGGGGCATTTAAGGTTCTCTTAAACAGCCCGTCCTGGGCAGTGTAAATAAGCGCCGATCAACGAGACAGCTTGGTGATTACTCTTCAGACTGCAAACCTAATCTAGAACACATACTGTCCATCTAGAAGACCATCTAAAAGGAGCCAGACTGACTAGGTCACAAAGGGATTGTCCAGTCATATACCCTTTTAGGAAATTTGGAATTAATAGAGGGGCTCCTCTGTTCAGGACCCTCCTCTCTTGCCAAAGTGGAGAGCGGTTCCAAAGATCACCTCTCTCTATGGAGGACCTGTCCAGTCCTATATTACACAGACAACTCATTGATATGAATGGACACTGTCCATTCATATCAATGTCCATTCATATAATCTCTCCTGTGGTGGCGCTGCAGGAAAACGGAAGACTTACTGCCAGGTTTCCCCACAGATTACTGCTGATCGCTGGGGGTCCCAGCAGTGAGACACTTTGTGATCAGCTTATGGTCAAGAGACCCTTCTAGCAAGTAGTCTAAAGCGAACAACCCTTTAAAGAACCTCATATATTACACAGGCCTACTGGCCTCTAGCAGAAAAGCTATTTTTCCTGCTTCCATGCTTTTTTGAATTACAAGGGTCAATTACTCTGTATATGCTAATGTATAGAGAGCACCTACATAAAAATGGGAAAAAACAAAACATTGAAGTAAACCTCAGTGCTGGGGACATCTTATTTTGTCACATTGTTAAAAGCTTAAGGACACGGTTGGTTTTTGTCCTTGAGGACGCAGCAAATTTTAACTACAAGCTCCCAGCGCCATACATTTACGGCAGAAAAATGTATGGTGGAAAAAATTTAAATTCTACGCAGGTGTTTCTTATCTACATCTGATTCTTCCATCTGTGTTGTCCAAACAAGCCAAGTACTAATGGGGATCATTATATCCCCCATGTAGGGTGTCGCTCAGCTTTCCCAGACTACTGAATGACAAGCCGTCCTAGTTATGCATCAATATAGAAAAGGGAATGTGGCACGGCATGATCAGAAAGATTTGGAGTTCAGGACTTTAGGAAAGTAGTGTGACCCCACAAAGGACCCTGTTATGTAGGTTGTACTGGTCGTCAACCAAAACAGGATATAACGGACATCCGGTTCCGGCGCTGGCTCGGGAGGACGCCTCGGGAGTGCGCTACCGCTCCCAGAGATACAGACCTGAAAGACTGATCTTAAACACGGCATTTTATTAAAAACAAAAATGTCTCTGAATCAGCAACAGCGCTCTTCACCCTCCTGGTTGATGGACAGGTACCTAATACCGAGCACCAAGAAACAGACTTTCCCGTGGGGATCGCAGGCAAACAGATATAAATAAGGTGGCTACTGCAAATGTTGCAAAAGCTGAAGAAAATGAATCCCCACCCTGGAGGCTATTAGAGGCCAGAGATGCAGACTCCTCAAGCTGCTGATCATAGAGGTAGCGAGGCAAATTACTCCAAATTTCCAAAGAACGCTGGAGACAACTATCCAGGTCCCACTAATGCGTCTGGAAATGCACATTAATCAGCACGTCTCCCGCTTAGAGGAAGTTCAGCAACAGCTCTTTTTGTTGGAAGATGAAATCGAAATCATCCAAAACACAATCGCTGCTCTTGCTGAAAACAAGCGCTGGTCTGCAACATTAGATGATATCGAACCGATCGAGAAGGGATAATCTTAGGAATATCGGGGCTCAGAAAATCAGCAGATCTTCAACAGATAAACATAAGGAAGATTTACCGGCAGCTCCAGGACCGAGACACTGCGGCGGAGTAGAGCGAGGCCTGGACGTTATCAGGGCCCACAAAGCAAAACCGCTCTCCAGCTAGACAAGTCATAATGAGCTTCCTAGATTTTAATGATTCGAAGAAAAAAATCCTCTAGAATTTAAAGCGCTGCCAGTTTTGCTTTTTGATGGCTACTCAGCAGAGGTAGCAAAACAATATGTTTTTCGACCGGTTGGTACAACCAAAACGTATACATCCTCGATGGCAGCAGAGGAAGCGCCAAGTACTTAAACCAGAGCTGCGGACCGCAAACTGAGGCAAGAGTAGACACCGGAGAGAAGTGGCAGAACCAGAGAGAAGAGTGAGGAGTGGTCCCATGAATGTAGAAGATTCGACCGACATAAGATTCCACCCAGGGACCTTGGTTCGAACCCTCATAAAAAGTAACAACTATCCAAAGCAGGTAAACGACCACCGAGTGACTACGAAGTATCCTAGACAACTGCTATTACAGGTGCTCCCTGGATGATGTCACTTGGGAGACTCGATCTCGCCCTTCCAAGGACATTCAGATACTCTGCCCCTATCGCAGGGGGTCTCTCTTTAACATAGGCGCTGGCTACAAGAATTTTAAAGGAACAGTATAATGAGTCGCCGAGGAAAAATGACTGGTGTCCTAACTCGTCAATAAGTGGGTGGAGGTTGGTCCCTTGATTACAGATAAATGACTGGCGGCCAAATGAGTAGACACGTTTTCCTCACTGCACTCCCCTCCTCCCCCTTTTCTTTTTTACCCCATCCCTTTTAAGATAACATGTCAAAATTAATGGTTTCTGGGGGTAAAGTCATCCCTTGCATGGAAAAAAAAGAAGAGCAGGTCTTCACGCTATATATATATATTAGCAACGTTGCACCTTTTTGATGTTGTCTGAATAAACCACAGTTTTATACTTTGATTTCGGGGTGCTGCAAGATCTTCTTCATGTATCTATATAATCCGTAGGATCAGGATTACTTGCTTGGCACCCGGACTTCACATGCCATATTATATATCAGAAGAGATTTTCTAAAATAAAACCACCACACAAATAGAAAGCATCAAGAAGTAGAATAGTGGAAGATCCTGGTCCCGGTTTAGAAGCCACGACACGCATGCAAACAGAACCAGAATAGAAGAGCATCTGCCACTCAGCGAGTTCTCATACTCACCCGGAATATATGCTAGCCACAAGATACAGGGAAGACAAACAAAACAAACATAAATACAAACCCAATGCGGCCAGCCGACTATATACACAATGTGGGTCCACAAAAAAACCAGTAAAATATGGTATACGGCTGGATTCACACTGACGGACTGGCTGTGTTCTGTTCACTGCAATGTTACCTTGTAGCGAAGAAAACTCTAAACATTTACGTATAAAAAATAAAATATTTGTAGATATACTTTCGAATTCTCACTATTTTCAAGATCTCGGCTTGTTGTTGGTGAATGGAAACAGTCTTGTTTAGAATCAGAGGCTGAAAACCCCACATGGACCTCATTCTTCTTGCTCCAATTGCATCCTGATACATTGTAACAAACTACCAGGATACGAGAGATTTGTGTTTATGCATTAGCTGACAAAGGGTCTCTGCTCTGGCGATCATAGAGGCGTCCCAAGTGGTGAGCGCACCCCCCCCCCCTTCTACGATCTCCTGTTTGAAAGAACATTTACGCTTTATTACGTAAAACTAAAACCCTCTCTAACTTTAAAGAACTGGTGCTGGTGCTGTTGCTTGGGGCAAAACCACTTTTTCCCTTTTTAATACAGTTTTGTCCATGATTTCTGACGTCCTGAACACGTGAGCCCGTCCAACACTTGCACTCATGTTCTATGATAACCAAAAATATATTCCTTACCATTAAAAAAAAAAAAAAAAAAAAAAAAAAAAAAAAAAAAAAAAAGAACGAACTCCTCAAAATGTGGTTGTGTTTGACATGTGAGCGATGACATAGCGGAGAAATTTGGGGGGGGGGGGGTGGTTTTAAATACACTCTGCCAGAACCTGTCTATCGCCCTTCTCTTTCCACTATCATCCTGACCAACGAATTATGCAATTCCCACCACTGGGACCCCCACCTATCTCTAGAACAGGGCCCCCTAATCTCACGCTGACTCCCGGCCACTTCCTGATTACATGGTCGGGAGTTACGGAAACCGCATAGCTCGCTGGGCTACGTCGTTTCCGAAACTCCCATAGTAGTGAACGGCAGCTACCGAAGCAGCGTAGGGACCTGCATCTATCTGACATTTATGACATTCCCCTCATGGGAAAACCACTTTAAGGTATATCCACAGGATATGCTACAAATGTGTGATCGGTAAGATTGACCTTACACCTAACGATCGTTCGGCCGCCAGCTATTTCTAACGACTCCTCCATACATATGCATGCTTGGCTCGGCGGAGCTAATAGTCTCCTCTGGCAGCGGCTTATCTCGAAACAAACAAAAGGATTGGGTAAGTTGAAATACAACATGCCCAAACCTTCTGTTCCCCGACATCTGCCTTCAGGGGAGAGTCGGGACACCGCCATACACATCAGCAGATTCGGCTGACAAATCTCGTGTCTGGCCCAGCTTAAGGGCCTAAGTGGTGGGAAATGCACATCTTTCTAGAACGGTGGCCACCTAACCAGGTGGAATAGAAGTCAGATGTAACCATCAGACTTTTATGACGAAGCCTGTGAATACGCCACAATTGTCTATAGTGGGAAAATCCCTTTAAATCATGAGGGAAGAACGAGCCGTAAGTATAAAACTTCTAGCCACAGATGCAGATCTATTTTTCTGCAGATACTAATCGTTCTTACTTCTTCTGGAGCTTTCGATTTTTCTCTACCGGTCCTCCCAGCTTCGCAAGTCCAAGGGATTCTTGGGAGTTGCTCTCAAATTCTGGAATTCCACCTACAAACAAAATAAATCATACTAGTAAATCACTCGTTTTTGAAGGTGAGCTCCAGGTGTATAAGGGCCCTTGGGCGACAGCGGTCGTAGGCCCCTGTCTACCTGACTTTTGGCTTGACAAGCATAGAACAGATAAATCTAGATCACCAGGGGTCCCCAGTGGACCCCAGACTCTGTCCTGGTTAGCCTGATGCCGACACCAGCCCAGACTATTGTATGATTTATCTCTGCAGATTATGCATTTTGCAAAAAGACGATGTGACCAGCTGTGTTATATTCAGATTATCGTTATAGCTATAGAAATCTGTGGTAAATCATCAGATTATATCGCAAGTTTTTATATGAATCCAATGCGTCTTTTTAACCTCACAGAATGTGTGAACAAGGTCCAAATGTTGAAATTTAAAGGAGTGATCTGGCTTCTGCAAAAAAAAGAGCTTATTCATTTTATAATGAAATATTATACAATTTTCTAATATACTTTGTTTCTATTCCTCAGTTCAAGATTTCTGCTTGCAGTCTTTGAATAAAACTTTATTGTTTACTTCCAGATAATGAAAACTTGTCCTGGTCATGTGATGGACACACAGGGGCACTGCTCGTTACAGTACAGTTATCATAGGTCTCGTTTCCTAGTTCCTCAATACTGGGGTCCTGAAACTGAAGGAATGTTCATCACCGCATTACTAGTGCCATAACTTTATTTTTCGGTTGATGGAGCTGTGTGTGGGCTCGTTTTGTTGCGAGACGGGCTGTAGATTTTATTGGTACCATTTTGGAACACATACGACTTTTTGATCACTTTTTATTTAATTTTTTGGTATAGGAAATTACCAAAGACAAGCAGTGTTTTATTGGTTTTTTTTCCGGCATCCACAGTGCGCCATGAATTACATGTGAACTTTATTCTGCGGGTCGATACGATTACGGCGATACCAAATTTACATAGTTTTTTTATGTATTGCAGCTTTTGCACAATAAAATAATTTGTTTTCTGTGTTGCCATATTCTAAGACCCATAACTTTTTTATTTTTGCGTGGCTAAAGCGGTGTCAGGGGTTACTTTTAGCGGGACGGATTGTCGTTTTTATTGGTACTATTTTGGAGTAAATCTGACTTTTTGATTACTTTTTATAGCATTTTTTGGGAGATGTGACCTAAAAACAAAGATTCTGGCGATGTTTTTCATTTTTACGGCGTTCACCGTGCGAGACAAATGACATAATAGTTTTACAGTTTGGGTCGTTACGGACGTGGCGATACCAATTATGTATAATTATTTATTTTTTTACATTTTCCATGTTTTTTCCCATAATAAAAGGCTTCTTATGGGAAAAAAGGTAGTTTCGCTTTTTTTTTTACAATATTTTTTTTTTACTTTTTTGACTTGTCCCACTAGGGCACTTAAGGGCCTGATGCCCCGATCGTTACTCTAATACACTGCACTACATACGTAGTGCAGTGTATTAGCGCTGTCAGTTATTCACTGACAGCAAGCCTATGAGGACACACCACAGGCGGATCCTCATCGGCTCCCGTACACGGCAGAAAAGGACGACATTATTTGGCCTCCGATTGCCATATGATGGGTTTATCGGAGAATAGCTCCGGTCCTGGCAGTTACAGGAGGGGTGCCAGCTCTATAATACAGCTGTCACCCTGCGGTGATGGTGCAGGCTCTGCATCTGAGCCTGCACCATCACCGGGATGTAACTGTACTGCGGTTTGCGGGAAGGGGTTAATGCACAAACACATGTCTTTTTTTTCAACAACGGGACTTTGCGGAGTCCCGTAGTTCAAACGAGTTCTTGCTGGTAACTTGGCTTCACTTAATAAGCCCCTTTCAATTACTCAGAATGAGCGGCATGAATGTTCTAAATGTTGGGTCTGTTTTTTTCCTTCTACTAAACTTACAAGTAAATTATTTGCTATGTAGAAATATCTCTTCTACCAAAAACATTGATTTATATGGTTAATGATATTGGACTGCTATTTTATTGAATACTACTGTAGATATACACACATACACATACACTTGTACTGTTACACTGCCTGAGAGGCTCCACAGTGAGCCGAAACACTGCAATGGGTAATAAATTGTTGATTCGAAAATTGTTAAAGGTTTATTAAGCTGGAATACCCCTTTAAATAAAACTAATGTAATGTGAGAATTCAGTCCGACAGCTCACCTGGTCCGAGAGACTCTTTGCCCATTTGTCCAGGACGACCCTTTTCTTTTTTGCCAAACAATCGTCCAATGGATGACTTGATTCCTTTCTTCTTCGTGGCTTTGTTGAGGGAGTCCTGGCTGCTGTTACTGCTGCTCGGATTGCTGACCTGACCGTCCTGCGACCCTGTGGAGCTGTAAGAGATGGTTCAGTAACGGGATTAAAAAACACACAATATACATTTAGCAGCAGGTCGACTCTAATATCACTTCTATCAATACTAGATCACATTGCTACGTTGTGTACCAATAGCGTGCAGCGTATTAATCCACTAAAAACATCAGAAGCAGAAACACCTAATCTGCCTATTAACATAAAGAAATGGCTGAAACTCACAAACCGAGACTAGAGCCACCCACCCATACACATTAGAGGAAACTCAGCCGAGCTGGACGATGATCTAATGTGTGGGGAGGATTCCAGACTCTCCTATGACGACAGATTTAGGGGCAAAGGACGATCTAGAATGTTGGAATTCATGTTTCCATGAGGGATAGGGGTCTGGCAGCAACTTATTCCCCTCTCTTCCTATTGAAATATACATGCATGCTTGGCCGAGCATCCATTCATATGGTGGAGTCACTAGAAATAACGGTCGGCCGAACAGACCGTTATTTAATGCGTATGGTCACCTTAACATGAACAAGAAGGTGATCCAAGATGTCATATATCATCTTATCCAGGGTCCTTCCTTTAGTGTATGGAGTCAAAGGGCACAGGGAGTTTAAGGGCACATTCACACGAGCGTGAATCTCGTCCGTGTGCTGCGCAAGGAAATCACGCACAGCACACGGACCCATTGATTTCAATGGGGCAGTTCACACATGCTTGAGTTTCACGCAGCGAGAGTCCGCTGCATTAAACTCACTGCATGTCCTATATTGCAAGTGCGCGAAAAACGCATTCCACTCGCAACGCACACAGACCAGATTTATGTGCGTTTTTCACACGCGTGAATCTGACACGCTCGTGTGAATGTAGCCTAAGGGGTTGTTTAATGAAGACAACATCTTTTTAAATAGAAGATGGCCGGGTGATCAGCTGATGGCTACAGGTCCGGCTCCTCTAATCCCTGGTGATTGGTCAATATCACTAGGGTCTGACCACACATGTCCCCTGCAGTGACAGCTGCAAGGGAAATGCATTGTTACATACCAGTCACTCAAATGAATGGCAGACGTGTAATACATAGACAGGCTTAGCTTTCTGCTCCGGCTCATAGAGGGAGAGGGTGGTCCCTACTACTCTTTCTGCACTGTGCTGTAGTCAATACGTGTTCAACTTTGCAAAACAGCCATGTATCGTGACCTAGGAAAGTGCTGAAATACCTTGGATAAAACAGCAGGACACCGCCATCATTATTTGCATCATTCGGATCATTCTGAACACCTTTTATAAGTGTACTAAGTGTGAATACGTACTTTCTAATGTCACGGATGTCTTCGTGGCTCATGGTGTGCAATGCTCCTTTATGAAGCGAACCTAACCGCAAAGATCTGGGTGAGGAAGGAGGGGACGTCTCGCACCGTATTGTAGTTTTGTCATCTCGAGAATCGTCTCTAGTACCTGGAGGCTGGACCCAGAAAAACACAAGTCAGCGCTACAATATGCTGAATTTCTCCAGGTATCACTTATTGTTCTCGGTGAAATACAACGTACAAGCTGCTGAACTAAAAACAGGTCTTAAAAGGTGAAGGTGACTGCAATTTATCAACAGAGAACGTGTAGAATATGAGAATGGGAAAAAAAAAAAAAATTTAAATAAATAAATAAAAATCGGAAAAAAAAGAAATTACGTTATGTCCCAGTAATACTGCATTGTAAATAAATAAAAAACAATATGTATGGAGCAATATTATGTACAGTAAATTAAAGTGGCTGTCCCAAGTTTAACATTTTTATAAACTATCAACAAGATCGGTAACAAGTGTCTGATCGCTGGGCCCCCACGATCACTAGAACGCCTGAAAGGAGTGGCGGTCTAGAATGCACCCTGTCTATGGGACTGGCGGAGACAGCTGTGAACAGCGCTCGGACCCATAGACATTGCATGGAGTGGCAGGGAACATGCTTGACTTCCGCTCTATTCAAGCGCCTCCTAAATGGAATCATGCAGTGAGGAGAAACGGGGTGTTCAGGACCTCAGGCTTCGTCATCGGTGCGTGTCCCTGTGGCCCACAGCGATGATATAGGTTTCACCTATCCTGTGCATAGGTCATAAATGCTAATCTTAGGACATTCACTTTAAGATTTTTTTAACCCCCTGTACAAGATTTTGGAAAAACAAGTAACAGTGAAATCGATTTGTTAAGTGAGATGGTCTAAAGAATTTCCTGTAATCCAGTAATCCAGCATCACTGAGGAATGATAAATGCCGGATTAGGAAAGTTTCTATATTATTAGCTGGTCAAAAAAAAAATATAACGTTCCAATAGCCACAAAGTATAAAATCTGCTAACACAGATTTTTGGCCATTATTTAAAAGTCCTGAATGACCTTTTTAAAGGTGGTGAACAATATATAAAATTAGATGGCGGGGTGAATTCTTTGCGCTTTTTTCAAAGTACATTCACACAGATGCCAAAAATGATTAAAAAAAAAAAAAATTGCATATAAAAACCAAAAATAAAAAAAAATTGTGACATTAACTTCTGATTCAGCGGTAATGCAGGCACGCAAAAGCACAGCACATTTGTCAGGAAAAAAATAATTTAATATTACCTTTCTACGATATTTCCTTAAATCGCTAGGCTAATGAAGATGTGCAAAGAGAGAAGTTAGTAGGAGGAAGCAAGGGAAACCGTCAGTAAAACCCAATACCACAAGCTCAGTGTTAAAAGCCCCATGAAAACTTTGCCGGGAATATAACCGCCAATAGAGAGTGCAACGTTACCCAACAATACAAGTCCTGTCAGTGTTATACAGTATTATGAATACCCAGCCACTAGAGGGCAGTGGTATAATGCAGTAGTAGTTCAGTTACTATGTGGTCATAGTTCGATCGTCCCTGTGCAAAGAGCAATGTTCCTTTAATTCTATATGTAAGCTTTTAATCAATCTACAAAAACAGTTGAAGGACTTTGTAAATCCATTGCATTACTTATCTTGTACTGATCCTGAGTCACAGCCTGTATTATACTCCAGAACTGCATTGACATATCTGCCAGGCTTCAGAGCTGAAATCTCCCAGCATTCCTTGCTGGCTCAATATCTGCACAGAGTTTACTTTGGTGATTTATATCAGGCACTGTTCAGTAATCTGGAATAACGTACTGTCCCACTGGATTATAGGTGTTTAGGTTAAACGGTCAGAGGTGTGTCTGACGACAAGTTTGTTGACAGTTTCCAATAGCAACCAGCAGAATTGTGAATGCAACTCTGGCGTATAATACGTGTAACTCGGGATCAGAACAAGTAATGCAATGTGTTTACAATGTTGCTTACTAGATGAATTGTTAAGAAATCTGATGTTTATGGGAGCTGTGAAACTCCTGCAAATATAAGCTCACAAGTGGACTATTATATGTAGGTCAGTACCTAGATCAATGTCAGGAAGAATAATCTTCTATTTGTAAAATTTTAAAAAGTTCTTTTTGAAAATGACAAATTGAAGAACGTGTTGTGAACTTGCAGAATATTCAATTTTTTCGACTATTGTAAAAGGTCAATGGACATCAACAAGGAATGATCTCCAGAAAGGTATTCAAAGCAAAGGTCACATCAATGACAGAAACAGTGCGATAGAAGGTAAAGGTCTGTATGACGGACATGCAAAGCGCAGACATCAGATAAGAAATAAATGGATTTGTGTAAATCCACATGTAAAGTCTGAAATAAACACAGCAGCAGAAATCACATTGACTGAGACCTGCCCCCCTGTGACTGAACCCCTACAAACCCCCTCAATACAAATTAGAAGCAGAAATCTCCACCTGTGTGTGCAGGGCAGGGGCTCTGACAACTCTGCCGAATATACTTAGGTAGGTTCATTATTCAGGTTCACGTGCCATTTCTGACTTTATAAATAATATAATTTTAGCTGCATGCAGCCACCACTTGGGGGCGCTAACGGAAAATGGATTTATACAGCTAGTGTTAAACTCAATGGCAAATGTAAAAATTTGTATGCAGTGAGCTCCCCTATTGGTGGATGCAGGTAGTGTCTATGACAATCAGGGAAAGAGTCAGAAGTGTCAGGATTCTGAATACACATGACGTCCAGGCTGGATGGTCATGTGTATTCATTATCAGGACACTGGATTAACGTTAATCAAGCAGAATCGCTGTGTATGTGGCTGCAGATCATGTTCTAGTAAGAACGCGATTCTTCTGTCTAAATGAATGGAGGAGTGCATGATGCCGATTGGTCAGCGTCATACACTCCTCTGTACAACGCCGACTTGGGCATTAAGAAACTCATTAGCATAAACCAAAATCGCTCCTAACGTTGTGAAAATAGATCGTTTTTTTTAAAAATAAAAAGCATTTCTGTCACCTACATTACAGCGCCGGTCTCCTTATATAGGAGACAGGGCACTTATAATGTGGTGACAGAGCCTCTTTAATGCCAAAAGCAGTTATTAGGGGAATATTACTACTTTCAAGTCAGAGAAAAAGCAGCCTAAGGCCTCATGCACACGACCGTGCTCGTAATTACGAGTACGGGCGGCCACGGGCAGCCGGCCGCTTTTGCAAGCCGTGCTGCCATTATAAAGTATAGCAGCACGGCCCGTAAAATGAAAAAATAGAACATGTTCTATTTTTTTAACGGCACGGGCACCTTCCCATGAGAAAACGAGAAGGTACCCGTGACTAACAGAAGTCTATGGGCCCGTTATTGCGGGTCGTAATTACGACCCGCAATAACGGGTGTTTTTACGGTCGTGTGCATGAGGCCTTAGCCTTGTTCCTTTCCCCAAAACTGTAATACACACCATGTAAGCTGACCATGGGAACGGAAGGAAGGGGAAATAAGGTGGATACCTCCAAGAAAATATAGGACACTGTGGTTGCTTTTGCAAAAGATCTACATGGACAATGATATTAATGTCTCCAATAGGCAGCAATCCCTATAGTGTTTGCATGCAAATTAACACCACAGTAGACACAATGCAGACAAATGCTCCTCAATAGGGCAAATAATTAACAGGACACATGCTGGACGGTGTGCCCTATACAGCCCGGCATTCACATGTACACTAGACAGAAAACGTACCAAAGTCATGACACCTAGCCTGTCCACTTCGCGCGCGGGGCTGTGTGGGATTCTTCTGGGGGTTGACCGGCCACTGCCAGGTGGGGACGACCCTGCGAGGGATGAGCCCGTGAATGAGGGAGGAATCGAAGTCATCGACTTGAAGCGGCCAACGTTGTCTAAACTTCCACTGCCCACCCGAGACTCGATTTCCTCGGCTCGCTGCTCTGTGTTCTCCTTCTCCTCTTGTATTAACCTGTTCATGAAAAAAAAAATACATGAATACATAGTAACAGAAAGAACAGTTTTAGGGATGTATTCAAGTATTACTAAAAAAAACGAGTTCAGTTCCATGTATATTTTGTTCCATTGAACATATTAAGTATGCTCATTACTTTAAAGGAGTTGTTCGCTTTGGAGCACTCCTTTATGTTAGAAGGGGCCTCCAATGATTGCTGGGTGTTGAAGCAACAGGGCACTCTGATCAGCGGTGTTTTCTGGTGAGAAAACACTGACATTCAGGTTTTCAAATCCCCTACAGCGCCCCCACAGGAGAAATAAGGTATTGTAATCAATGAGCTGTCCTTGTAATGCACAGACCTGTTGGGTCCTCCACAGCAAGAGCAGTAGTATTAGGATGGGGCTTATGGTCAGCGCTGCGACCTCTTCCCAGTTTTCAGGCACAGCGCCGTACATTTCTGTAGCGGCTACGCCTGGGATTGCAGTTCCGATCCCAATCCAGTGAATGAGACTGAGATGCAATCCCATGCACAGCCGCTGAAGAAGTGTACGGCGCTATGCCTGACAAACACGGAGGAGGCCCATCGACGAATGCCGCGGCCCCTTCAGTCGGCTAATTGGTGGGGGTGCTGGGAGTCTGACCCCCACTAATCTAATATTGATGACCTATCCAAAGGATAGGCCATCAATATAAAATGCACGGACAATCCCTTTAACCTCATCTCTCTCACTACAAATGACCATAAAAATTGCAATTCTGAATATGGCATACAGGAGCCTGGAGATTTTATGCAGGGTCTGAGTTCCTACAGCAAAATTATTTCTTATGTACCGGATTTCTTTATTGATGGCGTCCAATTGTTCTTGCAACATAACAGCGAGGGTCTGAGCATCTGCCTGGCCGCACGGGGAAAGGAGATCTACAGAGCTGAAAATAGTGTCTCTGTCGTCCTCCATGTCAGAAATATCCACGTCACTTTCAAAAGCTTGGGCGACATTAGCCAGAACACTAGCCTGCTGGGCTCGTTCCCAGTCCTGCTCATTGAGAGTCTGTACCTGCGAAAGCAGAGAACAAGCCAAATGATTAAAAGGTGAAGGGGCTTTGCTTTTGGATAAAAACAGAGCAGGAGATGGAATGAAAACCGCAATACACACAATCACACTGCAGAGAGAGACACTTACGTGCTGAGAATGCAGATCCAGATAGTAAGGGAGAGAAAAAGAAAACAAGGCTTTTAGATACAGTGATGAGAACTGCAACAGGAAAAGCTGCGAGGTTCATCCACACACGGCACAGAGCGGGGGTACATAGAAGAGACAAAACTGCTGCACTCATGTATGGACACTCGCTCGTGTATAACACTCACATATATGTAAGCATTTCACAGCAGGGACACCGACATTCTGGAAGGAGACTAGAAGCTGTGATTTAGGTATGTTCTTTTCTATACTTCCGCCATCTACTTTTCATTTTTTTTTCTGTATTCAAAACTTATTGTTCAGAATTAGAAAAACGGATATGTTTCTTTTCCAGAAACAATTCCGGACAACCCCTTTAATATAATCCCCATATTGAGCTGATCAACTCACTTGAGTCACCTATACATGAGCAAAACCTAGCTCGATCTCAGACCCCTCTATGCATTTTCCATGACACCCATGTAGTGAGGATCCAATGCTTCATCTTATTCAATATACAAGATCTGTGACTATATCATATCTGTGCCGGATATTGGCCGTGGATAATGAACGCCTCACATCGCGGCCAATGGAAAACTGTGTTATACATTATACTTGCACATATGCACATACGTGTATATAGATGGAATATATAGTTTTCCATGATTTAATTCCGTATTTTTATTTAAAAAGGAGAAAGCCTGTGAGTCCTGCTTTCCCGCCTAATAGAGAAAGCCTTTGAGCCCTGCTACCCCGCCCACTAATAGAGAAAGCCTGTGAGTCCTGCTGTCCCCGCCCACTAATAGAGAAAGCCTGTGAGTCCTGCTTCCCCCCACCCACATAGATTGATTGACAGCTTTTCCAGTATGAGTTTGGATAGAGAGAGCTGTCAATCACTCGGTGTGTGGGAGAAGCAGCAATCATAGAAAACTATATATTCCAGAGGTCAGCATCTCCCCCTTTTATATTAAATGCTGCTCTCATATAAGAGACCTGACAGATTTACTTTAAACGACATTCAAAATAGCCGAGCCAAAGAAAAAAGGACCAACCTTAGAGGGCTCATCACGCAAAGCAGCTAGCCGTCCCTTCTGCGGCCTGCGTAGGACAAGTGAAGAACTGTAAGAGTCGGGATGGCCATCAGACAACGAAGATGGAGCAAGAGCATATCGGAAGTCGGGAACACTGCCCAGGTGAGGCCGGCTGAAAAAGAATATACAGACTAGATCAATTTTATGTGAGTCATTCATCTCTCCATGTTTTGCTGGAGTCCTTTTCAATGGCTGGCTACAAAAAGAAGCACTGAAACAATCAAACGACTATGCATTACACAGAAAGCCTATTGTTTTTAATAAGAACTGTGTAATACTTCATTTCACCCGTGGTGGCGCTGCAGGAGAATTAAAACACGTGCTACCAGGTCATCCCACAGATTACAGCGGATCGCTGGGGGCCTCAGCAGCAGGACACCCCATCATCAATTTATTTTTAGGGGAACCTTATAATAAAGAGAGCTTGAAAGAAAATAACCCCTTAAAGTACTCCTGCACAGTAGCTTCATAGAAGGAGCTGGGGCTTGAATTACCCAGACAGATTATTACAGTTAACCGCAGTAAAGTCTAAAAAGATCCCCCCCCCCCCCCCATAGTAGTTTGGTTGCTCTATGATAATTTGTTTATTTTCAAATAAATCCCATCTAAACATGGGGTGCACATCCCCCACCTAATGTAACGAGGCAGATAAAGAGTTGTAAAATTTTTTCCTTAAAACATGCTGATCTCGATAACTTACAATGGGTTATGCATTTTAAAAATAAATAGGGGGAGGAGTGTCTCGCAATACCTGTGGTGAAGTGAGGCTGCCCGTATCCGGACTTGCTCATTTTCGGATCTGAGGGTTTCTATATCAAGCAGTAGCTGCTCCTAATAAAACAGAAATACAACAAGAGAATGTCCATTGTGCCCAGATGTCTAAACATAGCAAAATGTAATATACTTGCCATTTAAATTCTGCACTCTCCCCGGCTACTGAAGCCTTGGTACCCCGCTGTATCTGGATTACATTGGCAGTGCAATGACGTGTCGCACATTGACCCGTGACCGCAGCACATACTGGCGTTACAGTTGCAGGTATCAAAAGGCCGCGCAGTCACATGTCCATGTGTGACACATCGTAGAATACTAGATTTTGTTATTTTTAGACATTTGGGGCTCAATGGGCACCATTTCCTAAATCAAATTTATGACCCTTAAATAATAATACAGTCAATCAAATAGGGTTTTTAGTCTTATCTGTCATTGTGCCCTGTACAAATTATGAATGGTACTTTGTAGGTGTCAAGCATCAAGTTAATTGTCCGGTTGATGGCCAGATTAAGGGGTTATCCAGGGATTACAAAATGATGGCTGCCTTCTTTCAAAAACAGCACCACACCTGTGCATGGGTTGTGTCAGGTATTGCAGCTCAGCTCCATTGCAGTGATTGGGTCTGAGCTGCAACACCGCAAACGACATGTGGACAAGTGTGGTGCTGTATTCGCTTCTTTTGGACACAGCCAGGTCTTTGATGCTGGGAGAGCATGGTGTGTTGTTGTTTGGCCTAGCAAGCAGGGTAGCCCGCTCTATGAATTATCAAGGCGTCACAAATAGGCTTCTACCTGGCTAGTCACGTTGCGCCTCATGACGTACACACTATCCCTCCATGTTTCACACACTTGCATCCCATTATTCATTTATTTTTTAGGCACTTCACTCATTACTGCCCCCTATATTTCACTTACATTATTACACTTGCACATACACTATTCATTTATTATTTCTTACTACACATCCCATGCACCACATACCACTCCCCTCAAGACTAGTGGGAGTGGCTATTATTATTTAAAGCACCTGCTCACTCGCCTTCATCAGCGTTTCAGACCTGGCTGTGTCCATTTGTAAGTATGGCCTTTTTCGGTGTTTTTGCATAAATGTCCTTGTTTTTATCTGTTAAGTGTGGTGCTGTGTTTAGAAGAAAGAAGCCATGTTTTTTTAATCCTTGACAACCGCTATTATGATGTACAATGTCAGTTGCAATGTGGAAAGACTTTCAGGCAGCAGCAATCGATTATAAAACAATCGCAGGGTTAACCTAGGTGTGTACAATTGGACAATGTCCCACAAGGGCAGAACTCTATAAAACTCAATAAAAATGTGATAAGAAAGACAATCTGTAACTACCTGTAAAGTCTTCAGACATGAAAAACAGGACAACTTTCCAGTGTAAGGAAATGAAGCTTATTCAATGCATAATAAGGAGAGTTTTGATACATTATAATACACACGCGTTTCAACATTTCAGTAAACGGTAACATTCTTGTTTAGAAGCTGAAAACTGGTTCTGATCTTATCCAACTGACACAGGTGCATGGCTCGTTGCAAGAGTGCCTAAATTGTTTAAAATAAAGACTGGTTTTCAGCCTCTGGGATGTTCCCATTCACTGACAGAAAGCAGGGGTTTTGAAATTGGACTTAAAATACATATTAGAAGGTTGCAGAACTTTTCATTATACAGTGATTAAGTTTTGTTAAAGGATAACTAATATTTAAAAAAAAAATTCTGATATGTCATAGTGACAGAAGTTTTGATCGGCGGAGGTCCGTGCACTGAGACCCGCACCGTTTGGTAAAAGGAAGCAGGAGAAGCACTCGTGTAAGCGCTGTGCCGCCTCGTTTCTGATTGGCCCTCCTGTGAAAGCCGAGCGAGGGGTGTATGGGCTCAATAGAAAGCCTATGGGTCCGTACACCGCTCGATCGGATTTCCGAGGAAAGCCAATCAGAAACTAAGCGGCACAGTGCTCACCCGAGCGCTGCTGCTTCGTTT
Source organism: Rhinoderma darwinii (assembly GCF_050947455.1). Taxonomy (NCBI): domain Eukaryota; kingdom Metazoa; phylum Chordata; class Amphibia; order Anura; family Rhinodermatidae; genus Rhinoderma; species Rhinoderma darwinii. The sequence goes on along the minus strand of NC_134695.1, from coordinate 63,447,935 downwards.
TAGCGATCGGTGGGGGGTCTCAATGCTCCGTCCCCCACCAGTCAAAACTTCTGACATGTCACTACGACACGTCAAAAGTTTTTTAAAAGTTTAGTTCCCTTTAAGTAAATTAGTAACGTGAATGAAGTTGTTTCCATATTCATGTTACTTGTGCCACGCATTGTATCCTACAGAAATCGTGGCACCAAACCTACCTTCTCGTGCTGAATTTCTTCAATAAGCTTCTTAGCAGATTCGACATCTCTGATGAGGGCATTCTTGAATATTGAAAATATTTCAGATTAATTCAACTTCTATCAAAAACGCACTTTAAATATGATTTACTTGTTATGCAGTGAATAAAGTGCACCTCATGAATCTGTACACACAGCAGTTAGGTCCTTCTATCCTACAGATAAAGCCGATATCTGTCCCGCTGATACCTTACATACTTGGAACACGTTCTGCAGCTCTATGCAATAAGGCTGTGTTCACACGTCACTGTCAAATTTGCTTCCTTTTATTTTTGCTGTGATTTTTTGCAAAATTGACGCAAAATTGTGCGGGTTGACCATGATGTGTGAAAACTTTTCAAGGGTGGAAGATAAAAAAAAAAAAAGAAGAAATAGTACAAAAATTACACAACCCAAAAGGAGTGAGGGTCCGGCTTATAAAGGAGCGTAGACTCAAAAGGTAGTGTTCATCGAAGAAAATAATGATCTTTGAACTGGAAGCGGAGCTACACTGTCTTCACCGTGCAAGAGGAGTGAGGGCACACAAAACCTGAAAAATTACACAGTGACTGCAGTCATCCTCAATATTTCTCTTCTTCACACCCAGCCTGCAGGAGTCCAAGAAGCTGAGATATGAGGAGCTGTGCTGTCAGTGAGATGTAGGGAGAGGCAGCGGCTCTGCAGGGTCACGTAGATCTATTTTTGACTCTTGGACGCTGTAGAATCGTGGTTGGTAAAATCACCAGTAACCACCGTGCTCTCTCCATATAACAGGCAGAGACCACTAAAGCCATGTGTAGCCCCAACAAACATCTCCTCATACTTCAGCTTCCTAGAGCAATCTGAAGGTAGTGAACGTTTTACGTTTAATAATAATTTGTTGGCTTTTTTTTTTTATAGTGCTATTCAATGTTTCAAATATGAAAAGGGACCTCAACAGCGTTCAAGCCGTTACATATAACCCCCCCCCGCCCTTATATTCTAAAAAGCAATGCAAGACCACCCGCATACTCCGGCACTACCTTGTCCTCCAGGGACGCCATCCTCTCCTTCAGGTGAAGCTGTAATCGTTCATTGGACTCGGATAGAAGTTTGTCCACAGTCTCTGACAGGCGCTTATTATGTTCTTCATTCATCTTCTCTCTCTGCCGGGCCTGATATTGGGGAGATTAAGGAACGAGTCTAAAACATTGCACATCGACTGGTTACGCAAGACTGTTGTCCAGACGAGACTGTCCTCTTTACAGCCTGCTTAGCTTCGGCACAGATATACTTAGACCTCTAATCTTAGCAATGGTGCTAATGAATGTCAGCAGTGTCGGATTTAACGGTTAGCCTGGAATGGAGAATACTGGAGTTTTTTTTTCAATGACCTTTGAGTCTTACCATATGTTATAAGCAGTGGTCAAGAGCTTGAGATCAAGTCACAAACATACAAAACATGTCAAATTTTTTTTTACTCTTCGCAATCAGACGAAGAAGATTTAATCTGAAGGAAAATAAAATCTTTATCTTTAATTTATAATTTTCCATATTATTTACACACATTCCATCAGATTAAAGAAATAAAATAGTTGCTTTACACTTTGTAGACACAGATATAGCAAATCTGGAAAATAATCTGAAAAAAAAAAAAAAAATGTCATATATATATATATATATATATATATATATATATATATATATATATATATATATATATATATATATATATATATATATATATAGAAGAAGAAAATTTGCAGCACTCCAACATGAAAAAAGTGGTGGTTTATTCAATCCAAAACAACAGCAACGTTTCAATCCTACAATAGGATCTTTATCAAGCCTAGTGACACATCTACTCAGCAAGCTTATATATGGTTGAGACTATTTTACATAATTGGCCTCATTATAAAACAATAAAGTGTAAAGTGTATGAAAGCATACATAATACATTGTGTACGGTATCATCATAAAAATAAACATGATACAGAAAATACAGGAGTGTGTATGTGACATCGTGAGTAACAATACATAATAACAAAAACATTAAAAACAACTGATTACATCATAATCATTTATGCAGCAGTGGTGTAAAATCTATCGTCATATCGTCACTCACCAATCAGAACTTCAGATTTAACTAGTCAGTCATTGGTATATATATTCGTAAGAGTGTGTTGCAGCAATCAGCTGCAGCCCTCGTGGTAATTGAAGTTTGACACATCAGTATAATCCCCCGAGGCGGAAGTGTATCATCATTCAGCAGCAGAGAGCATCGATCGCATCCATATAATATAATGCGTGTCAATGCGTTCCACTGAACTGACCCGTATGTAACGGCATCATAGGTTGCTAAGCAACTGTTGTAACTCTGCTATGGATACCTATTGACAAGGCTATGTCAGACAAAAAGTCAATGACTGTAAAACATACAGGTATATTAGTCAGTGCTCCTCATGGTAAGTGATGGAGATATTAAGGATATCTAAAAGTAACTTTATATCAGCTTTTTATAGACGATCCACACGTGGGTTCAAAGATCTCTGTTTACAATCAAGTATCCAGAACGATCTTGTACCCAGAGTTATGGGACCACATAGCCACGTCTTCACGTGTCTAGGATGTCCCATTACCCTAATACGTGTAACGGACCCATATTGTCACATCAGTGACATAATGTCTCATAGAGCATAAGTCATAAAAAATATATATGTGAATCCTTCTCACTTTTCTTGCAAAGACTTATAATATCTCTCTATCACTTTGAAACCTAATAGGAGACTAGAAACAATTCAACAAATAATAAACATATTTTATTGATACAATAAGACTTAATGAATTGAACACAGCCCTGTCAGATATCATAGCACAGTAACATTACAATTTGGAAAAAATCAATCAAAGAAGTTCCGAAATTCTGTTGGGAGTGGTATTCCAATCTAAAAAAATACAAAACATAAAAATTTTTAGTATTTATCAAACATTGACAGTAAATACGAAATATAGATATTGATGTTAATGTGTCAACGATCATCATACCGAAGAGGACATCTAAAGAACCCAAGGAAAAAGAGCATGAGGACATCATAAGGCTATTCTATCTACAACGAATTCTATATTAAGCCCACAAGGTTTTAAGGTGTTCAATAAAAATATCCATCTCAATTCTTTTTTGTGTAAAGCCAGATGGCGATCACCGCCAAATTGTGATGGAGGAACATGGTCCAGAATCATGAATGTTAGATCCCTTTCATTGTGACCATGTTCCGAAAAATGTTTAGCTACAGGTAAGTCAAGTTTCTTTTTACGTATAGAGAAACGATGATTGTTTAGACGAGTTTTAAAGGCACAGGTGGTTTCACCCACATATAGGAGGCCACAGGGACACCATAGCACATATATGACCCAGTCTGAGTCACAGGTGAAATTGTGTTTAATTTTGAACTGTTGTCCAGTCAATGGATGTCTAAAAAATTCACCTTTGCACATCAAGGCACAATTGACACATCTGTAACATGGAATATTGCCCGGTTTTAGTGGTTTAAAGATAGGTTGTGTCGCTTTCTTATGTTCTGGCATTCTGGTTTTCACCAGTCTATCACGAAGATTTTGTGAGCGTCTATAAGACATAAGTGGACCATTATTCAATACATCTATGTGTCCAAAGCTATTACTGATTATTGGCCAATGTCTATTCATAATTCTGGAAATATCTCCACTTTTGTCATTATAAGTTGAGATAAATGGAATACGTTTCCGTTTTCCATGTACTGACGATTTTTTAGACTGTAGCAGACTGTCCCTCGCTACATTTTCAATCTTCTTTCTATGTGTCCACAGTAATGATTTAGGGTAACCTCTTTGTAGAAAGTTACCAATCATAGTGTTCCTATGCTACGATTTGATAGTTGCCATCCGAGAAGTATGGTAAGGTCCTTGCCATACAGCCAAATGATTAGGGCCAAACGCAACACCGACAGACAGGAGGATCTTGATATATCTTTAGACACTATGATTGGTAACTTTCTACAAAGAGGTTACCCTAAATCATTACTGTGGACACATAGAAAGAAGATTGAAAATGTAGCGAGGGACAGTCTGCTACAGTCTAAAAAATCGTCAGTACATGGAAAACGGAAACGTATTCCATTTATCTCAACTTATAATGACAAAAGTGGAGATATTTCCAGAATTATGAATAGACATTGGCCAATAATCAGTAATAGCTTTGGACACATAGATGTATTGAATAATGGTCCACTTATGTCTTATAGACGCTCACAAAATCTTCGTGATAGACTGGTGAAAACCAGAATGCCAGAACATAAGAAAGCGACACAACCTATCTTTAAACCACTAAAACCGGGCAATATTCCATGTTACAGATGTGTCAATTGTGCCTTGATGTGCAAAGGTGAATTTTTTAGACATCCATTGACTGGACAACAGTTCAAAATTAAACACAATTTCACCTGTGACTCAGACTGGGTCATATATGTGCTATGGTGTCCCTGTGGCCTCCTATATGTGGGTGAAACCACCTGTGCCTTTAAAACTCGTCTAAACAATCATCGTTTCTCTATACGTAAAAAGAAACTTGACTTACCTGTAGCTAAACATTTTTCGGAACATGGTCACAATGAAAGGGATCTAACATTCATGATTCTGGACCATGTTCCTCCATCACAATTTGGCGGTGATCGCCATCTGGCTTTACACAAAAAAGAATTGAGATGGATATTTTTATTGAACACCTTAAAACCTTGTGGGCTTAATATAGAATTCGTTGTAGATAGAATAGCCTTATGATGTCCTCATGCTCTTTTTCCTTGGGTTCTTTAGATGTCCTCTTCGGTATGATGATCGTTGACACATTAACATCAATATCTATATTTCGTATTTACTGTCAATGTTTGATAAATACTAAAAATTTTTATGTTTTGTATTTTTTTAGATTGGAATACCACTCCCAACAGAATTTCGGAAACTTCTTTGATTGATTTTTTCCAAATTGTAATGTTACTGTGCTATGATATCTGACAGGGCTGTGTTCAATTCATTAAGTCTTATTGTATCAATAAAATATGTTTATTATTTGTTGAATTGTTTCTAGTCTCCTATTAGGTTTCAAAGTGATAGAGAGATATTATAAGTCTTTGCAAGAAAAGTGAGAAGGATTCACATATATATTTTTTATGACTTATGCTCTATGAGACATTATGTCACTGATGTGACAATATGGGTCCGTTACACGTATTAGGGTAATGGGACATCCTAGACACGTGAAGACGTGGCTATGTGGTCCCATAACTCTGGGTACAAGATCGTTCTGGATACTTGATTGTAAACAGAGATCTTTGAACCCACGTGTGGATCGTCTATAAAAAGCTGATATAAAGTTACTTTTAGATATCCTTAATATCTCCATCACTTACCATGAGGAGCACTGACTAATATACCTGTATGTTTTACAGTCATTGACTTTTTGTCTGACATAGCCTTGTCAATAGGTATCCATAGCAGAGTTACAACAGTTGCTTAGCAACCTATGATGCCGTTACATACGGGTCAGTTCAGTGGAACGCATTGACACGCATTATATTATATGGATGCGATCGATGCTCTCTGCTGCTGAATGATGATACACTTCCGCCTCGGGGGATTATACTGATGTGTCAAACTTCAATTACCACGAGGGCTGCAGCTGATTGCTGCAACACACTCTTACGAATATATATACCAATGACTGACTAGTTAAATCTGAAGTTCTGATTGGTGAGTGACGATATGACGATAGATTTTACACCACTGCTGCATAAATGATTATGATGTAATCAGTTGTTTTTAATGTTTTTGTTATTATGTATTGTTACTCACGATGTCACATACACACTCCTGTATTTTCTGTATCATGTTTATTTTTATGATGATACCGTACACAATGTATTATGTATGCTTTCATACACTTTACACTTTATTGTTTTATAATGAGGCCAATTATGTAAAATAGTCTCAACCATATATAAGCTTGCTGAGTAGATGTGTCACTAGGCTTGATAAAGATCCTATTGTAGGATTGAAACGTTGCTGTTGTTTTGGATTGAATAAACCACCACTTTTTTCATGTTGGAGTGCTGCAAATTTTCTTCTTCTATATTATTACACGTCCGAGGATCGGGACGTTTTGCTGGGCACCTGGTCGATCATTCTTATGTGAGTGCTGCTGCCTTCTTGTTTGCTATATATATATATATATATATATATATATATATATATATATATATATATACACACACACATAAAAAAAAATAATCTATATATATATATATATATATATATATATATATATATATATATATATATGGATTATTTATTTATTTTTTTCTGTTCCTTATTATTTACAAGCATTCCTGTTGTATGTATGTACGTATGTATCTTCTACCCCGCATGACATCTTTTATGTTCTATTCAACCATTACCGAGAGTCTTGTCATCCAGCTTTTCACAGATCCAGAACAGTGGTTTATAATTACGTTGAGTGAAATGAGATTCATAGCGTGTGTAAACGTTTATGACAAGCTCTGTGGACCGGCAACAGCTGCCATAGGAGATTATTACCTATAGAAACCCAGCATTTGCCAAACCAAGATAAATCAGAAGCAGCTGAATAAACTATTTAACACAAAAGGATAATTTGGTAACTTAAATGGTAACTAAACTTTTAACGAACTTTTGACATGTCAGAAGTTTTGATCAGTGGGGGGCCGAGCACAGAGACCCCCACCAATCGCTAAAACAAATCGACAGAAGCGCCTGGGTGAGCACTGTGCCACTTGGTTTCTGAACGGCTTTACTCGGAGCGGTGTACGGGCTCAATACAAAGTCTATGAGCCCGCACACCGGCTCTCCTCGGATATTCAAGCGAGCGATCAAAAACTAAGCGGCAGAGCACTCGCCCGAACGCTTCTCCAGCTTCCTTTTAGCGATCGGTGGGGGTCTCAGTGCTCGGATCCCCACCTATCAAAACTTCTGCCGCCAGAAAAGAGTCAAGGTTATTCATGAGCTGCCGCTCCCACCGCTGATTGACAGTAAACAGCGTATCCATCGAGGAACCCACAGGGAATTCCGCCTGAGACAACGCTCCAAATTGTGGTGCAGTTTATTGGGCAGAATCTTCCCTGCGGAAAGCGGTAGTTGGAAAAAAAAAAAAAAAAAAAAAAAAAAGCTAATAGTTTACCCCCGACTAGTGTCAATGTGACGTGTCCCTCTGTTCTCTGTGCAGCCTGGGATGATGCTGCGGCCAGTGATAGGCTACAGCAGTCACATGGGAATACAGAGACCAGAAGCATCTATGCAAGATAAGCTATGTGTAGAAATTTTTTCATTTCCCTTTTCCCATCCCTTGGTTGAACTTGATGGACATGTGTCTTTTTTCAACCATACGAACTATGTGTAACTATATGTAACTATATGTAACTATGGACCGGTGGTAAGTATTAACCTTTCTATTGATTTGAAACCAAAAAAAAAACGCTTTTGTTTTTTTCTTGTTTGCGATTTAGTCACAGCTTTTCCACCACAAAAATCGCAACACTTGCTATTTGTTACGGGTTTTACCTACTATTGAATTCAATGGGTATCCAAACGGCAGCGATTTCGCAGAACAAGTTGACATGCTGTGGATTTTAAAAAAACACACCGCATGTGAATATTTGAACGGTTTCTCTTCTGATTTTGTCTGCAGCGTGTGGATGACATTTGTTCAAATCTCATCTACGCTGCTGCTGTATTATGCTGCGGATTATCGGCGGAAATTATGGAAAATCTGCAGTGTTTATGCTACGTGTAAACATACCCCTAACTGTGCGTAGCGAGAAATCTGTCAATTAGTGGCGAGTGGGCAGAGGGAGCGGCAGCTCATGAATAAGCGTGACTTGTCTGGCGGCACTGGTAGCGCTCTACATGTAAGTACTCCAAAACGGCTTCACTTTAGCAAATAAGCGACAGACCGCTGAAATCAGCGTGACCGTCACTACATTATGCTGCCCTCAGTGAGAGCTGAATGATGAGGATGACCGATTCCCTTTAAAAAAAAAAAAAAAAAAAGTATAGGAATATACGGTACATGGATTTTAGACTGTACTTTTAACCTAATAATGTCTCACCCGCTGTAGCTCCTGGTTCTTCTCTTCCAGCTGAGATTCCATCTGACGCAGCCGCTCTTCAATATTGCCATGTCTCTCCTCGGCCTATTGTGTCAAATACAGGGAGATACAGAATGTCATGTCTGCTTCTCATCATACTCCAGTTGTCTAGAGTCCTGCAGTCACATATAAGGAAACAGCAACACAAACGCACGGATATTGGTGATATTTTGCAATGTGAATTTAAGCAAACAGCAACTGTGCGCCGTAGCGGTGACCGGTCATTCCAATCCTCAACGTATGAGCTCGTCGTGAGGCGGGTGCAGATGATATAATGCACAATATACAGCGCTTCAGTGAGGAGATGAATAAGCGCAGGCGTTTACAAGTCTTATTTAAATATAATAAAAAGAGAACCACCGAAGGTCCTGGATAGGAATAGCTGGCAGAACAGCCGTTTGTGAATTTACTCTTCTATTCTGAGACTAACAATATCACATGTATTCGCTTTGTGCAGCACCATTAGCGGAACGCGTGAACCTTTACGGAGTGTTTTCCTGAAGTCATGAGCAACACAGATTGGATGCTGCATAACCAAAAAATTCACCATTTTCTCTTTCAAAAAGTAAGGTCCTTTACAGCTACTTTTTTTTTTTTTTTTTTCAGTTCCCATACATCTAAATAAAAACGAAGCAGTTTTGCAAATAGTCTTAAAAAAGACCTGTCCCCTCTCCTGACATGTTGTATTAAATACTTGTATTCCCCATTAAATAACAATTATGGAGCATCTATTCTTAGAACTCTGTAATGTGCAGTTCCTCTGTTGTTCTTACAGGAAATTTAGGCATAAATTAACAACTGGGTGAATGGTAATTCCCCTTTTCAAAGGGGCGCGTCGCTCCACAGTCTCACTCTGTCAGCACTGATTGGACATGGTCAGTCTGTGTAGGGACTTGTCCTTAAACTGGCTGCCAGAGCGATCAGGGAGCCAAATGTCGGGTGCCCAGCAGTCAGAAACTGGCCGGTACCCTGGAGAGAAGATAGAAGCGGGTTTCACATACACACCGCTGCCTCTATCGTTTCCCGAGGAAGATAAGCCTAACTTTGTTTCCTTCTCCCGATTGAAATCACACGCACGCTGGGCCGACAGCAGTTGTACGGGTATTGGCAGCTTTGAGGTGGGCATAGCCTTAAAGATTATTTTATGTAAACAACCAACAATGAGCAATCACGATAAGATCACCTAACAAAAACTATAGAAGTAGAGAATGCAAATGAAGGCCTGCTTAACCAGGATTAGAAGATTTTGGTGAGGCAACATTTTTTTTATAAAAACTAAGAGGTCCTATTACATGGCTCTATATGGGCCGTGAAAACGAGCGCCGATCAACGAGACAGCTAGTTGATCGGCGCTCGTTTGCTCCTTTCACAAGCAATAGGTTACGTATGGGGACAAGCGATTGTTAATACGATGACTCGTCCCGATACATTGTCATCATGTCGGAAGCACATTGTTTACACACGGAGATGTGCTGCCGACAACGATAATATTTAATGCTGCATAAACTAGATCAGCTGATGAACGAGTGTTTGTCTGATCATCGGCCCGTGTAAAAGGACCTTAAAGGGGTTTTCCCATGAGACACATTTATGGCATATCTGCAGGATATGCCATAAATGTCAGGTAGATGCTGGTCCCACCTATGGGACCCGCAGTTATATCTAGAACAGGGCACCTTAAACCCGGTTCTACCGCTATTGAGCTGTTCATGTCAGACGATTAAATTGGTGGTGGTCTGGATACTGGGATTTCTTCTTGCATTATGTTACATGGATTAAAGACACTGGTGTGTGTGTGGCTCGGTGTGTGCACCCATTGCCCCATTCAGCAATCTAGCTCTTCAAGTGGTTTTCCCATCAGGGAAATTTAGGATGTATCCACAGGATAGGTCATAAATGTTAGATAGATGCAGGTTCCACCTCTGGGACCCGCACCTATCTCTAGGACGGGGCCCCCTAAACCCGGTTCTAGCATTTTGTGCACACGCGAACTCCCGGACGCTTCCTGATTACATGATCGGGAGTTACGGAAACCGCGTAACTCGCTGAGCTATGCCCTTTCTGTAACTTCCATAGAAATGGATAGTAGTTACGGAAAAAGCGTAGCTCGCATGCTATGCTGCTTCCTTAACTGCCATTCACTACAATGGGAGTTACGGAAACAGCTTAGCTCAGCGAGTTAAGCTGTTTCCATAACTCCCGATCATGTAATCAGGAAGCGGCCAGGAGTCCGCGTGCGCACAAAAAGCTAGTGTGGGGTTTAGGGGGGCCCGTACTAGAGATAGGTGCGGGTCCAAGAGGTGGACCCCTCATCTATCTGACATCTATGACATATCCTGTGGATACGTCATAAATGTCCCTGATGGGAAAAGCCCTTTAAGTTGTTCACGTACAGACATTACTCAGGTGCAATCAGATTGAAGAAAAACATGCAATTGCTTGTGCTGTGGAAGATTGTTTGAAGCGTATGCAGTCAAGTGTCATTCATGGAGAGCAAAATTATTTACATTGCAAGGAGTTTATGGCCTTTTAAAAACAATTTGGCCATAAGTTGCGGGGTGGGGGGGGGGGGTTCGTGTGAGTTAACATTTGTGTCCTGCAATGTCTGCACCACCCCTATGGTCAAGTGAAAGTGAAGCCATGCTCAGTGGTATCTGAATCAGTATTTATAAGAATAAAGAGTATCAATTAACTTGGAGCTATACGCATCACTGGGCAACTAGGTGCCCTAGTGATGCCAGCTAAGAGAACGCCCCACAGGTGTTTAATTTTCCATGTACCACGGACACCCAAGCAAACTGTTAAAATCATGTAGCCGGACAGCAGGAGGCTGCGGTTTGGAGCACATTTGACTAGTGAGGATAATCGGTTCTAGTGAAGGGATAAGCGGCATTCTCCAGAATATAAAAACGCAGTCAAAATTCCTTTAGTTGGTACATGTTGGATTATCAGCAGTGCTTAAACTGTGAGGTGCCCAATAGGTGTTGGCAACGCTCCGCAGGGGAGGCAGATGTGATCAAACGCTGCACAGGCCGTTCTCTACTTGCACCGAACTGACTCCTTTTCTGCTTATTTTAATGTTATATTGGATTCAGGAGACAAATGAAAGATAACTTTACGAACATTTGCATGGATGCAACCACTGGGGAGGCGCAAGCGTCACCATGTTCTGGTTGGTGAGGCCCCAGTAGAAAAAGGCTGAAATGCCCTGCAGTAAAGTATCTAAATTATAATTAAAGGGGTATTCCCATACGTAATATTTATCACCTATCCACAGTATAGGTGATAAATATCTGATCGGTTGGGGTCCGTCCGACTGCTTGCACCCCCACCGATCACAAAAATGTGCTTACCTTGCCGTTCCTGCGGATGCTCGACCCCCATTCCATTCATTCATTTCTATATATTCTAAGTTCGCTCTCGGCAGCCCAATAAAAATGAATGGAGCGGTGGATGAGCATGCCCACTACTGCTCCAATCCTATAGGGCCCCCATGAATGGCAAGGTAAGCCTGTTCTCGTGATCGGTGGGGGTCCCAGTTGTCGGACCCCCACCAATCAGACATTTATCACCTGTCATGTGGTAAATCTTTTGCTACTTTTTTAGAATTTCTGGACAATCTGATACGGGATTAAAGGCAGTTTAAAGAGTTTGTGTAAAAACATGGCTGTTTTCTTCCTAAAACAACATTACACCACTCCTCACATTGCAGCTCAGCCCTAATGACTTCAATAGGGCGGAGCTGCAATACCAAACATGACCCATGGACGGGTGTGGCGCTGTTTTTGGAAGAAAGCAGCCATATTTTGCTCTACATCAGCACATTAAAAAAAAAAAAAAAGTGAAGCATTATCAAATAAGTTCTTGAATGTGGCCGGAAGAGGAAGACACTAGACACCAGTTCCTTAAGGGTCACAGAAGCTTGTATACTAAATTAGTAGTGTTAGCAGAAGCAAAACATGCACAGTGTTAAGCAGGTGCTCAATGAATGCAGTGCAAAGGCTCACTCATTATGGCGGACACATCCCAGCCATGGAATGGATTGTTAGGTATAGCCGCTGATGGGTGCATGGGATCCTTTCACTGCCCTTCATCAGAGAAAGCAATGGAACAAGCATGGCAGAAAACAGTGAGCAAAGTCTACCTTCCTAGGCACAGGCGCAAGTCCAAACACCTTAGCTTCCTTAGCAGCAGGCTTTCCCGGAGGCAAAAGCTCAGACTACAGAGTCAGAGGACAAGAAAAGTGACAAACAAACACGCACGCACAAACTGGGAGGAAGACATTAGGACACTAGAGGCGAGACGGAGATTTTCACAATGGTAGTTAGTTCACAGCCCCATCACCACTTCAATATCACTGAAAAAGTGGTGCAACAAGAACATTGAGCTGGACAACACAGTCAGGCTGGGGCTTCTGGGCGACTTTGACTGCGACACAGGTCGCGCGTCCAAAAAGTGCAGCGTACATCCTAGTAATGTGGTCACGTTTCAACCCGCAAGTTGCTGTGACCATCGCAAGAAATCCAAACTTTTTGAATTTCTTGCGACCATCAAGTCATGGTCGAGGCACCTTGCGAGTCGCAACACGGCTGCATTCACTAACATTACTGTGAGACAGGCAGCGCAACACAGCAATTCTTGGCCGAGCGATCTGTGCCGCGACAAAGAGGATCTGTCATCTCTCCTGATGTGTCTGTTCTAGTAAATATTTGCATCCTGAATAATTATAGAGCATCTTTTCTTGGAACTATGTGTTGTGCAGTTCCTTTATTTACTCCTCCTGGAAATGTGTGAATGAACAGACAATGGGCGCTACCACTCCCCTTGTCAATAAGGTGCGTCCCTACACAGTCTGACGCGATCACCACTGATTGGACAGTGTCATTGTGCAGAGAGACACACCTCATTGACAAGAGAACTGGTAAAACCCAGTTGTCAATTAATTTATACATTTCCAATAGGAATAACAGAGGTACGGCACAATAGAGAGTACTAGGAAAAGATTCTCCAGAATTATTATTTTATGGGAAATGGAAGCATTTGCAGAAAAAGTCATGACGGAACAGTTGACAGGTCCTCTTTAAAAATATACATTTTTCGTGAGAATGACGAAGAATAGGATAGCAGTACAATGCATATGGCCTGGAATGGTTTTCTATCATATAAGACTTTTCCAAGATCTTATAAAGTTCTGTATATAAACTTGTTATTTCTCTTCAACACTAAGCTCTCTGACTTCTACAAGGGTTTTCCCAGCGGAGACATTGATGGTGGCGATAGGACAGGCTACCAATGTCTGACCCGGAGAGGTGCAAGAACCGCAACAAAGCCCCTGTGACTTGCAAAAGGGCCACGTTACAATTCTCTGCACACTACCTGGTTGGGAGCAGCACTGCGCCAGAAGAAAGCTGAAGTAGCCAAGGACCCTAGGTTCTTGGTATTGGTGGTCCCAAGTCATCGGAAACAGACATACCATCATTATCTATGGGGGGAACCCCTTTAAAGAAGAACTACCAGAACGCCCTTTAGTGTGTTAAGCTGATAGAAGTTGAAGTAACCGATATTCTCTGCCCCCGAGCTCTTTTATTTGTGGTAACAAATAAAAATCCAGTGTTCCTATGATAAAACTGCTAGAGCACAAGAGCAGGAAGTAGTGTCGTAGGGACATAGAAGCTCATGTCACAAAACACCTGCAACTTCAAGTCACAGCTGGGCCCTGGATGCACGACTTTGGGGGGTGGCTGGGCACGGCATAGATTCTGCAAGGGGCTTAAAGCTACACCCCTGCTTCAACTTCTCATAACTCCGCACTAGAAGAACTTCTTTGCTCAAATTTAACGTACAGTAACTTGGGATTCAATAAAGACTGTCGGCTAATTCTCTCCTCCAGTAATAATTATGAAATGGGCAGAGTGATGTGGGGATCTCTCTATGTATCGACCCATCAACTGGTTTGTCCAGACTCTCACTTTCTATATATGAGAGTCCATTGTCATGACATAGGAACACGACACAAAGTCCTCATAAAAACTAGCACTCAAGGCAGGATCTTGGGTGGTGAGTGGGTCAACTTTAGAGCCAATTTAAAGAATATCTAGGGCAATCCCTGAAATCATGCACCTTTACCTGTGGGGACAATCTTATAATAAAATGCAGGGCTGCAGGGTGGGATTTACATTACCTGCATAGACCTAGGCTATGTTAGAACAGTCTGCCTTCAGGTTTAAAGGGGTATTCCAGCCTTTCAACATTTTTCACCTATAAACTGGATAGGTGGAAAATGCTAGATGGGTGAGTGTCTGACCACCGGGACCCCACTGATCCATCACCCCGTCGGCAAGACAGCGGCTAGGAGGAGTTTGAATTCAGCGCTCAGCTGTTTCCATCAGCCTCCTAAACTTTGAATGGAGTGGTACCATGCATGCCCGTCCTCCGCTCCAGTCAAACTCCTCCTAGCCTCAGTCTTATGACTAGGGGGACCGGGGTCCCCCGTTGAGGCGATCGGTGGAAGTCCCAGCGTTCTTATATAGGGATCCAGAGCAGGATTCTGTTAAGAAATAAACATGTAAAATCAATAGCCAATAGAATAGTGAAAATCTCTTAACAGCTCCAACAAGATCCATTTCTCCGAGATCCCTGAAAGATGACTGAAGTGCAGGCAGGATTTATCTCAAAAATCCACAGAATTGAAGTGAACCTTTAATGTTAAACATGCTGCCTGCAGATAGAGCGTGTTATAGAGTAGGAGCCGAGCAGATTGATATAGTATTACTTGGGAAAAGATTGAGAACAACAAGGACTTTATTGATTTATTGCGTCCCGTGGGCGAACCTGCTCAGTAATATAACGCAGGAATTGCTTGATGCCGAAAAGTTACGGTAATGATTTATACCTCTTATTAATCTCTATCAAACCCTGAACTTTGAGTGCTAGGATGAGCTATCCTTTACACCGCTGTTTTGGGTACTATACCCCACCCCTCCCCTCCTCCGAGCAGGACTTTCCCCATTTAGCCATACGTTTTCTAAGAAGAGCGGCAGAATGAAGTGGATAATGTCTCCTAGCTGTCAAAAGAGAGTGTAAAGTTAACAAAGGGGTTTCACAAAATAACAACCATCAACAGGACTGTGGAAGAACTTATGGTTGTCAGACTACTTCCTTAGGCCTTATTCACACGGACATGTCCGTTTTGCGCGCGCAAAAAAACGCTGCGTTTTGCGCGCACAAAAGGTCCATGTGTCATCAGCATATGGTGCGCGGCTGTGTGATTTTCGCGCAGCCGGCATCATGACGACACTCTGGTTTTATGTTTGCACGTGGTGCTTTTCTGTTTTCATTCATAGTTTTTACTACTGTAGAGCGCATCACCCGGAAGTGCTTCCGTGTGCCAAGCGCGGTTTGCACGCACCCATGGACTTCAATGGGTTCGTGTAGCGCGAAACACGGGCAAATATAGGACATGTCATGAGTTTCACACAGCGCACATATGCTGCGTGAAATTCACTGGCAGTCTGAACGGCCCCATTCATTAATATAGGTGCGTGAAAATCACGCGCGTAGCACGGACGTATTATACGTTCATGTGAATAAGGCCTTAATGGTCTAGAAGTCGTCAGCCATATGACATGACCATAAACATTGGTCGTCTCATTCACCTTTGAGAGGGCAGCAACTCTCTGCGCCAACTCCGCTTCCACCTCGGGCAGGGTTTCCGCTTTCCGTATGGTCTGCTGAAGCTTCTGCTCTGCTAGTTCGAGACGTTCCTGGATCTGCCGGTTCTTTTCTTCACTCTGATATTAAAGGCCACAAATAAATAGTACATTGTTTTGTTAAGCAGTAGATGTTCACCATATTACTCAGGTATATGAATTGTAGCGTCCCATTTTATATAATTTATAAATCTCTTCATAAAATCGGAATAAGAGCAGGAGTATTACCTGGCGGAGTACGGATTCCTTATTAGCAATTTCATTTTCAAGTTTATCATTGAGGTCGTGCACGGATGTGGCTTCGCGCTGTGCAGCGAGGTAGCGTTTTTCGAGAGTTGTAATCCTCTCTTCCATATCGTCCTTCTGGGCCATGGCCTGTTCATGATGCAGCGACAAGATACAGGTCAGAATTCAACAAACACTATTCTATTCTACTACATGTTATTACCTATTCATATTCGATTTCTCATCCCTACACGTATCATCATCAAGATTTATCACTTGTGATGATGAAAAATCTGCAGAACACATCCTCCATTTATCTGTGCAACATTAAAGGGAACCGGTCACCAGCTTTTCACCTATTATCCAGCAATACCTGGTGGTAGTGGGTGAAAAATCATTTCTATATAACCTATAATTGTCTTCTTAGTCGGCTCTGTAGCTTTAGTATTCAGTTTTTTATTGTTCCCGCACCGTATGCTAATGAGCATAAAAGTCATATATTCATTCCTCAAGTCTTTCCGAGTTTACCCCGCCTCCTTACTTTTGATTGACAGCTCCTCGCCGTCCCCCAGCACACAAAATCCCGCGCTTGTGCATTGATGTCCTATTCTGGTGTGTGCGCACAGCGGGACACCGAATTATTACGATAAAAGGCGCAAAATGTTTGCAGACCGTTATTTACAGTCGGAGGAAGAGTTTAGGAGGAGGGGATAATGGCAATTAACTTTTGATAGCAGCGGGCAGTGAGGGATAAGTAAAGCTCAATAGGTGAAATGCTGGTGATGGGTTCCCTTTAAGTATTCCAAAAACATGTCAATCTCTCAAAATAAAAAGTATTGCCCCCTTCTGTGCAAATACATCACGTGATCCTAATGACACGCATTGGCAGATGCCCTGATGTTCCGCACGCGCACAGCTAAGGCCCCGGCCACGCGCATCCACACTTCTGCTGACGCATTTCTAACCCTCACTGTTTAGCTACTGCAACCATCAACTTCAAACCCATCACATTGCACCCGTCTCTCCTCACCTCTCGTACATCACGTTGCAGCTTAGTGTTCATCTCCTCAGATTTAATGAGATCTTTCCTTGCCGTGTCCAAATCTTCCTCCAGCTCTGTAACCCGGTTAGACAGGATGGCCAGGCGTTCCTTCATCTGACTCTGCTCCTTGGACTGCTTCTCAATGACATCCTGCAGCTCCATTACTTTAGACAGGTCCTCATCGTGATTTAAAGAGCCGTCCGATAATCTCTGTCATAAAAAGCAGAATTAATATGGCGTTTGCCTGCAGGAACTCAACTGATCTCATTAGGAATATATGAAAATTAAATCAAATCATCACAAGTCAGAAGACAGTCTGTCGTTTTATAGTAATAGTGAACAGCACATGATAAGCCCATGTGAACAGTGCGGGGATACAAATCTACATACGGACAATAAAAAGAGGACCACATGCTGTAAAACATATCGCAAAGTTTTGCATGTAGATATTATAGATGGATACACAAATTCAAGGGACCTGACAAATGCATGAACAAGAAAAAAAAGGACTGTACATAAAAACTGTATAGCCAACTCAGGATATATACACCGATCAGCCAGAACATTAAAACCACCTGCCTAATATTGTGTTCCCCTTCGAGCACCCAAAACAGCCGTGACCGGTCAGGGCATGGACTCCACTAGACCTCTGAAGGTTCCTGTGGTATCTGGCACCAAGACGTTACCAGCAGATCCTTTAAGTTGTGAGGTGCGGCCTCCGCGGATCGGACTTGTTTTTCCAGCACATCCCACAGATGATCGATCGCATTGAGATCTGGGGAATTTGGAGGACAAGTCTACACCTTGAACTCGTGGTCATGTTCCTCAGTCCGTTCCTGAACAATGTTTGCGGTGTGGCGGGGGCATTATCCTGCTGAAACAGGGCACTGCCATCAGGGAAAACGGTTACCATGAAGGGAGTACTTGTCTGCAGTGATGTTTAGGTAGGTGACACGTAGGGCTGGGCAATTATGACCTAAATAAAAATGACCATTAATTGAACATGTAACCTCAATTACGATTATTAAACTATTATTTAGGCCACACCCCTTTTTGCCTTGCCACGCCATTTAGTATTTATCCCCTGAGCCTGCCCTATACTACTGTATATAAAACATGCCCGACACACCATATAATGCCCCTATAACTGCCTCCACACATTATAATGCCCCTATAACTGCCTCCACACATTATAATGCCCCTATAACTGCCTCCACACACTATAATGCCCCTATAACTGCCTCCACACACTATAATGCCCCTATAACTGCCTCCACACATTATAATGCCCCTATAACTGCCTCCACACACTATAATGCCCCTATAACTGCCTCCACACACTATAATGCCCCTATAACTGCCTCCACACACTATAATGCCCCTATAACTGCCTCCACACACTATAATGCCCCATAGCAGCCCCCACACAGTATAATGCCCCTATAACTGTCCCCACTGTATAATGCCCCTATAACTGCCCCCACAGTATACTGCCCCTATAACTGCCCCCACAGTATAATGCCCCTATAGTTGCCCTCCATGCAGTATAATGCCCTTATAATTGCCCCCACAGTATAATGCCCCTATAGTTGCCCTCCATGCAGTATAATGCCCCTATTGCTGCCCCATATATGCATCCCACATAGTATAAAGTCCCCCATAGCTGCCCTCAATAGTGCCTGATAAAAATAATAATATACATGCTCACCTAACCTCGTTCCAATGGCGAATGGTGGAGATCCCGCTGCTCCTCTGGTCGGCGCAGACAGGCGGGATGACGTCACTGCCTCGCGCCCAGCGATACATAGTGAATGGTAGAGCAGGGACCTGGTGGTTCCCTGCTCTACCATTGGATTCAAGTATATCGGCCTCCTGAAGCTGCAGATACAGTTTAAACTGGGAGGAAATAATTGCTAAAAACTACATTTTCAAGAGGAAAATGAATTGCGCTGAATTTCGATTAATTGCCCAGCCCTAGTGATGCACATCAAAGTAACATCCACATGAATGCCAGGAGCAGAGGTTTCCCAGCAGAACATTGCTGAGTGTATCACGCTGCCTCCGCCTCTTCTTCCCATAATGCATCCTGGTGCCATCTCTTCCCCAGGTAAGCGACGCAAATGCATCCGGCCGTTCACATGATGAAAAAAAAATAATACGAGATTTATCAGATCATTCCACCCTCTTCCATTGCTTCATGCTCCAGTTCGAATGTTCATTTGCCCATTGTAGGCGCTTTCGGCAGTAGACAGGATCAGCATGGGCATGATGACTGGTCTGCGGCTGCACAGCCCCATATACAGCAAGCTGCGATGCTCTGCGTAATCTGACACCTTTCCATCATAGTCAGCGGTAAGTTTTTCAGCAATTTGTGCTAGGGTAGCTCTTCTGTTGAATCGGACAGGACGTGCTAGCCTTTGCTTCCCAAGCTCTCAATGAGCCGTCAGCGACCATGACCCTGTCGCTAGTTCACCGGTCGTCCTTCCTTGAATCCACTTTTGGTAGGTACTAACCACTGCATACCAGGAACACCCCACAAGACCTGCTGTTTTGGAGAGGCTCTGACCCAGTATTCTAGCCATCACAATTTGGCGCTGGTCAGAGTCGCTCAGATCCTTACACTTGCCCATTTTCAAATCTTCCAAAATATCAACTTCGGTTCACTTGTAGTCCAATATTTTTCTTTTAGCCCTGGACAGGCACCATTGTAACAAAACAATCAATGTTATTAAATTCACCTTTCAGTGGTTAAAAAGGGAACCTGTCTGGTGTATTTAGGCCCCCAAACCGCCACCAACTATTCAAGACCGTAATAAATTCACGATGGCCATGTATATTCTGTCTGATGCATCTAAAAGGAACACTCCAAGAAAAAAAAGATATAATACACAGTGTTATGCCTAGTGCAGGGCCTGAGAGGGCGGAGCATGACAAAGATTCAAAGAGTACAAAAGCAAGCTGCTTGTGTCATGCTCCGCCCCCTTAGGCCCTGCACTAGGCAATAGCTATCTAAAGTTAATGGCCAGCTTTAGTCTAAGATAAGACATTTTCCACTGGCTTAGTCTGCATGGCACTGGGAATTCCCAGATGCAGTGACAAAAATAGGATTTTTCCCTTTAAATGAGGAAGCGGCACACAAGTATTCAGCTTTTAAACATTACGCTTTGTGACTGTTGAGCTGCGAGACCAAACAATGCATTCCCAGCTTCATGGAGTTTCTTTGTTTAACCTATTTTATTTATTTTCCCTGTCATACTTGCTGTGTGCAGCAAGTCTCCACTTTAGTACGCATTTTCAAGTTATCAAAACAGCCTGTAATTCCTGCCACTATAAGAAAAAAAAACTAAAAAAGTAGTAAGAGGAACAGTTGTAAGTAGGAGGAGAAATAGTAGTAAAGAAAAGAAATAGAAGTAAGCAGGGGAAGGAGAGGTGGAATAGTGGTAAGAAGTGAGCGGAGTAGAAAAAAAAAATAGTGGAGGAGGAAAACAAGAAATGTGGGGGAAAAAGGGTCAATTTAAAAAAATTGCCTGATGGTAGCACAGATTTACAAGGCATTCTGAAGAAAACGGAGAGGAAAGTAAGGGATGAATCGTTGTAAGTAGGGGAAATAGTAGTAAGACAGAGGAAGAATATCAGAAGTTGGAGAGGTGGAGGAAAAGTAGGCGGAGAAAGAATAGTAGTAAGGAGACAGTGGTGGTGGTGGTGGTGGTGAAGGAAAAGTAGTAAGAAGGAGGTAGAATAGTATTTAAAAAAAATGGCAGAGAAGGAATAGTAATAAGAAGGAGGAGGACTAGTAGTAAGAAGGAGGAAGACTAGTAGTAAGAAGGAGGAGGACTAGTAGTAGTAAGAAGGAGGAGGACTAGTAGTAGTAAGAAGGAGGAGGACTAGTAGTAAGAAGGAGGAGGACTAGTAGTAAGAAGGAGGAGGACTAGTAGTAAGAAGGAGGAGGACTAGTAGTAAGAAAGAAGGAGGAGGACTAGTAGTAAGAAAGAAGGAGGAGGACTAGTAGTAAGAAGGAGGAGGACTAGTAGTAAGAAGGAGGAGGACTAGTAGTAAGAAGGAGGAGGAATAGTAGTAAGAAGGAGGAGGAATAGTAGTAAGAAGGAGGAGGAATAGTAGTAAGAAGGAGGAGGAATAGTAGTAAGAAGGAGGAGGAATAGTAGTAAGGAGGAGGAGGAATTGTAGTAAGAAGGAGGAGGACTAGTAGTAAGAAGGAGGAGGACTAGTAGTAAGAAGGAGGAGGACTAGTAGTAAGAAGGAGGAGGACTAGTAGTAGTAAGAAGGAGGAGGACTAGTAGTAAGAAGGAGGAGGACTAGTAGTAAGAAGGAGGAGTACTAGTAGTAAGAAGGAGGAGGAATAGTAGTAAGAAGGAGGAGGAATAGTAGTAAGGAGGAGGAGGAATAGTAGTAAGAAGGAGGAGGAATAGTAGTAAGAAGGAGGAGGAATAGAAGTAAGAAGGAGGAGGAATAGTAGTAAGAAGGAGGAGGAATAGAAGTAAGAAGGAGGAGGAATAGTAGTAAGAAGGAGGAGGAATAGTAGTAAGAAGGAGGAGGAATAGTAGTAAGGAGGAGGAGGAATAGTAGTAAGGAGGAGGAGGACTTGTAGTAAGAAGGAGGAGGACTAGTAGTAAGAAGGAGGAGGACTTGTAGTAAGAAGGAGGAGGACTAGTAGTAAGAAGGAGGAGGACTAGTAGTAAGAAGGAGGAGGACTAGTAGTAGTAAGAAGGAGGAGGACTAGTAGTAAGAAGGAGGAGTACTAGTAGTAAGAAGGAGGAGGAATAGTAGTAAGAAGGAGGAGGAATAGTAGTAAGAAGGAGGAGGAATAGTAGTAAGAAGGAGGAGGAATAGTAGTAAGGAGGATGAGGAATAGTAGTAAGAAGGAGGAGGAATAGTAGTAAGAAGGAGGAGGAATAGAAGTAAGAAGGAGGAGGAATAGTAGTAAGAAGGAGGAGGAATAGAAGTAAGAAGGAGGAGGAATAGTAGTAAGAAGGAGGAGGAATAGAAGTAAGAAGGAGGAGGAATAGTAGTAAGAAGGAGGAGGAATAGAAGTAAGAAGGAGGAGGAATAGTAGTAAGAAGGAGGAGGAATAGAAGTAAGAAGGAGGAGGAATAGTAGTAAGAAGGAGGAGGAATAGAAGTAAGAAGGAGGAGGAATAGTAGTAAGAAGGAGGAGGAATAGTAGTAAGAAGGAGGAGGAATAGTAGTAAGAAGGAGGAGGAATAGTAGTAAGAAGGAGGAGGAATAGTAGTAAGAAGGAGGAGGAATAGTAGTAAGAAGAAGGAGGAGGAATAGTAGTAAGAAGAAGGAGGAGGACTAGTAGTAAGGAGGAGGACTAGTAGTAAGAAGGATGAGGAATAGTAGTAAGAAGGAGGAGGAATAGTAGTAAGAAGGAGGGGGAATAGTAGTAAGAAGGATGAGGAATAGTAGTAAGAAGGAGGAGGAATAGTAGTAAGAAGGATGAGGAATAGAAGTAAGAAGGAGGAGGACTAGTAGTAAGAAGGATGAGGAATAGTAGTAAGAAGGATGAGGAATAGTAGTAAGAAGGACGAGGAATAGTAATAAGAAGGAGGAGGACTAGTAGTAAGAAGGAGGAGGACTAGTAGTAAGAAGGAGGAGGACTAGTAGTAAGAAGGAGGAAGACTAGTAGTAAGAAGGAGGAGGACTAGTAGTAGTAAGAAGGAGGAGGACTAGTAGTAAGAAGGAGGAGGACTAGTAGTAAGAAGGAGGAGGACTAGTAGTAAGAAAGAAGGAGGAGGACTAGTAGTAAGAAAGAAGGAGGAGGACTAGTAGTAAGAAAGAAGGAGGAGGACTAGTAGTAAGAAGGAGGAGGACTAGTAGTAAGAAGGAGGAGGACTAGTAGTAAGAAGGAGGAGGAATAGTAGTAAGAAGGAGGAGGAATAGTAGTAAGAAGGAGGAGGAATAGTAGTAAGAAGGAGGAGGAATAGTAGTAAGGAGGAGGAGGAATAGTAGTAAGGAGGAGGAGGACTTGTAGTAAGAAGGAGGAGGACTAGTAGTAAGAAGGAGGAGGACTAGTAGTAAGAAGGAGGAGGACTAGTAGTAGTAAGAAGGAGGAGGACTAGTAGTAAGAAGGAGGAGTACTAGTAGTAAGAAGGAGGAGGAATAGTAGTAAGAAGGAGGAGGAATAGTAGTAAGAAGGAGGAGGAATAGTAGTAAGGAGGATGAGGAATAGTAGTAAGAAGGAGGAGGAATAGTAGTAAGAAGGAGGAGGAATAGAAGTAAGAAGGAGGAGGAATAGTAGTAAGAAGGAGGAGGAATAGTAGTAAGAAGGAGGAGGAATAGTAGTAAGAAGGAGGAGGAATAGTAGTAAGAAGGAGGAGGAATAGTAGTAAGGAGGAGGAGGAATAGTAGTAAGGAGGAGGAGGACTTGTAGTAAGAAGGAGGAGGACTAGTAGTAAGAAGGAGGAGGACTAGTAGTAAGAAGGAGGGGGAATAGTAGTAAGAAGGAGGAGGAATAGTAGTAAGAAGGAGGAGGACTAGTAGTAAGAAGGAGGGGGAATAGTAGTAAGAAGGAGGAGGACTAGTAGTAAGAAGGATGAGGAATAGTAGTAAGAAGGAGGAGGAATAGTAGTAAGAAGGATGAGGAATAGTAGTAAGAAGGAGGAGGACTAGTAGTAAGAAGGAGGAGGAATAGTAGTAAGAAGGAGGGGGAATAGTAGTAAGAAGGAGGGGGAATAGTAGTAAGGAGGATGAGGAATAGTAGTAAGGAGGATGAGGAATAGTAGTAAGAAGGATGAGGAATAGTAGTAAGGAGGATGAGGAATAGTAGTAAGGAGGAGGGGGAATAGTAGTAAGAAGGAGGAGGAATAGTAGTAAGAAGGAGGGGGAATAGTAGTAAGGAGGAGGAGGACTAGTAGTAAGAAGGAGGAGGAATAGTAGTAAGGAGGATGAGGAATAGTAGTAAGGAGGATGAGGAATAGTAGTAAGAAGGATGAGGAATAGTAGTAAGGAGGATGAGGAATAGTAGTAAGGAGGAGGGGGAATAGTAGTAAGAAGGAGGAGGAATAGTAGTAAGAAGGAGGGGGAATAGTAGTAAGGAGGAGGAGGACTAGTAGTAAGGAGGATGAGGAATAGTAGTAAGGAGGATGAGGAATAGAAGTAAGAAGGAGGAGGACTAGTAGTAAGAAGGAGGGGGAATAGTAGTAAGAAGGATGAGGAATAGTAGTAAGAAGGAGGAGGACTAGTAGTAAGAAGGATGAGGAATAGTAGTAAGGAGGATGAGGAATAGAAGTAAGAAGGAGGAGGACTAGTAGTAAGAAGGAGGGGGAATAGTAGTAAGAAGGAGGAGGACTAGTAGTAAGAAGGAGGAGGACTAGTAGTAAGAAGGAGGAGGACTAGTAGTAAGAAGGATGAGGAATAGTAGTAAGAAGGAGGGGGAATAGTAGTAAGGAGGATGAGGAATAGTAGTAAGGAGGATGAGGAATAGTAGTAAGAAGGAGGAGGAATAGTAGTAAGAAGGATGAGGAATAGTAGTAAGAAGGATGAGGAATAGTAGTAAGGAGGAGGGGCAATAGTAGTAAGAAGGATGAGGAATAGTAGTAAGAAGGAGGGGGAATAGTAGTAAGGAGGAGGAGGACTAGTAGTAAGAAGGATGAGGAATAGTAGTAAGAAGGAGGAGGACTAGTAGTAAGAAGGATGAGGAATAGTAGTAAGGAGGATGAGGAATAGAAGTAAGAAGGAGGAGGAATAGTAGTAAGAAGGAGGAGGAATAGTAGTAAGAAGGAGGAGGAATAGTAGTAAGAAGGAGGAGGAATAGTAGTAAGAAGGAGGAGGAATAGTAGTAAGAAGGAGGAGGAATAGTAGTAAGAAGGAGGAGGAATAGTAGTAAGAAGGAGGAGGAATAGTAGTAAGAAGGAGGAGGACTAGTAGTAAGAAGGAGGAGGACTAGTAGTAAGAAGGAGGAGGAATAGTAGTAAGAAGGAGGAGGACTAGTAGTAAGAAGGAGGGGGAATAGTAGTAAGAAGGAGGAGGACTAGTAGTAAGAAGGATGAGGAATAGTAGTAAGAAGGAGGAGGACTAGTAGTAAGAAGGAGGAGGAATAGTAGTAAGAAGGAGGGGGAATAGTAGTAAGGAGGATGAGGAATAGTAGTAAGGAGGATGAGGAATAGTAGTAAGAAGGAGGAGGAATAGTAGTAAGAAGGATGAGGAATAGTAGTAAGAAGGATGAGGAATAGTAGTAAGGAGGATGAGGAATAGTAGTAAGGAGGATGAGGAATAGTAGTAAGAAGGATGAGGAATAGTAGTAAGGAGGATGAGGAATAGTAGTAAGGAGGAGGGGGAATAGTAGTAAGAAGGAGGAGGAATAGTAGTAAGAAGGAGGGGGAATAGTAGTAAGGAGGAGGAGGACTAGTAGTAAGGAGGATGAGGAATAGTAGTAAGGAGGATGAGGAATAGAAGTAAGAAGGAGGAGGACTAGTAGTAAGAAGGAGGGGGAATAGTAGTAAGAAGGATGAGGAATAGTAGTAAGAAGGAGGAGGACTAGTAGTAAGAAGGAGGAGGACTAGTAGTAAGAAGGATGAGGAATAGTAGTAAGGAGGATGAGGAATAGAAGTAAGAAGGAGGAGGACTAGTAGTAAGAAGGAGGGGGAATAGTAGTAAGAAGGAGGAGGAATAGTAGTAAGAAGGAGGAGGACTAGTAGTAAGAAGGATGAGGAATAGTAGTAAGAAGGAGGAGGACTAGTAGTAAGGAGGATGAGGAATAGTAGTAAGGAGGATGAGGAATAGTAGTAAGAAGGAGGAGGAATAGTAGTAAGAAGGATGAGGAATAGTAGTAAGAAGGAGGAGGAATAGTAGTAAGAAGGAGGGGGAATAGTAGTAAGAAGGAGGAGGACTAGTAGTAAGAAGGATGAGGAATAGTAGTAAGGAGGAGGGGCAATAGTAGTAAGAAGGATGAGGAATAGTAGTAAGAAGGAGGGGGAATAGTAGTAAGGAGGATGAGGAATAGTAGTAAGAAGGAGGGGGAATAGTAGTAAGGAGGAGGAGGACTAGTAGTAAGAAGGATGAGGAATAGTAGTAAGAAGGAGGAGGACTAGTAGTAAGAAGGATGAGGAATAGTAGTAAGGAGGATGAGGAATAGAAGTAAGAAGGAGGAGGAATAGTAGTAAGAAGGAGGAGAAACTAGCCTTGGGAGCGTCATAGTATTGGTGTCCTGCTACACATCCTCACCTTGCCATTAGTGTTGGGTGCATTGTCCTGCTCGTGATCGCCAGTCCCATCATTATAGATTTTCTTCTGATTGTTCTGCTCTCGAGAGATCATGAGCTGAACGGATGACAGGTGCGCATTAGCGTAATCATTTTTATGGCGGTTATAACATAAGCGTACACGGTTTTACAGAGTGAACTGAAAACGGACGTATTGGAAAGTCCAACTCACCTCTTTGTGCATTACTGCCAGCTCTTCTTCCAATAAGCTACATCTTTCCAACGCAACTCGTAAGCGCTCCCTCACCTGAAAAGATTATATTACAGAACGGAGGCGCAGGTCAGTTGTAAACATTTAATGTAATAGCTATAATAACAATTTACAAAAGTATTGTATGGGTGGCACCAACCCCACCACTGATCGGTCTTCTGGATGCTTAACGGATGCCTGTGATGTATGCCATACATCACCCATAGGCTCCCGTGCGTTATAAAAATAAAAAAAAATATTGTTGTATGAAATGGTGTAGTCTGCTATGCTATTCCATAACCCAAATTTTTTTTTTTTTAAAGTTATATCGAGTTATAAAGTTATATCTGATAGAGGCCAAACGTACACTCTTTGGCCTCCGCCGGGCTAATTTAGCCCTATTGACACATTTAGCGTTTATGTAAGTAATCATAGGGCAAAAAGGTGATGCAAATGGGGTCTAAATTGTGCTTCCCCCGCCCGATCTGTAACATGTAAATGGTGGCGCGGTGATGCAGGCGGCGGTCACATGACGCCATGACTCCGTTACCAAACAAGTAATTGTATTAGTCTGCGCTAAAGTCTACAAAACGTGTTTGCAGCCTCCATTACTGTATAGCAATTCTTTACATGCTCCCACATCCCGCAGTGATTTTTACAGATTGGGCAGGGGAAACTCAACTTTTGAAGACGCTTTCTGTTTAGACTGATCTTCCAGCCGCACTGCCATCTATCCTCTACTTACTGATGTATGTTTGTAAGAATTAGGGGACAGATGGAAAGGACAATGACTGGAGGACCAGACTACACAGATCTTATTTGTAGTATGTTGCTATGGAAACATAGGTCTGATTAAGTGCAGTTTGGCACAGTGAAAATTTTAAATGACAATAATAAAAAAAAAAAGTTGCATAATTTTTCAGATTAGATGCGTTGGAATAATAATAATAATTGGTTACAACGGTGTAGAGTCTTTTAATCTTATGTATGCAGTAATAAAACCGAAGTCATGGCAATATCTCTTCTCGAAAGAACCCTTTGAGATTCAGGAACTAAGCCAAACAAAAGCGTCACAATAAGGGAACCGAAACGCGCTGCTCTCAGAAACCAGTTCCAGCCCCATTAAAGTATTATCCAGCGCCAGTCACATGCGGGCGGCTTGTCAGGATCAGTCACACACATTACCTTTTCATCTAAAGCTTTGTGATGTTCAAATAGAGACTTCAGTGCTTTCAAAACTTCAACTTCACTCGAGACTCCGGCTGGTGACTGAGCCTGTCTCTTCACCACGGTCATTCTGAGAGAGCGCTCATGTCGGGAGACGAGACACTCCAAATGCTCTAGAAGTAGCTGCAAAGATTATATGTAAATACAACAAAAATCTGTAGCAAATTGGACATTTTCTTGTAACCACAACTAGAGCCGCCCATGCCCATTAGATGCACGTCAGCCAAACGTGGCAATATCGGCGGGAACGGCCCACCATCTAATGTGTATGGGGGTGTCCCTACAGATGTTGGAGAAAAGGAGGATCGGACATGTTGGGTTTCAGAGGGGTCTGGCAGCGACTTACTCCCCTCTCCCCATTGACTAGACATGTATGCTCGGCCGAGCCAAGAGTGAATGGGGAAGTCGTTCAGCCGTTGAATGGGGAAAAATTGCCCAAGAGGCTGTGCTGCCCATTCCTTGCGCTCTTTCCCCCGAAACCTCGGTCATGTAGCACCGGAGCACATGTACTTCTTACCCGAGTATTGTTCCTCTCGGCCTTTAACTCTGCAATTTCTTCCTCTCGCTCCAGAAGTTGCTCCCGGCAGATATTCAGCTCTTTAGTGAGTGCCGCAAACTCCTTTAAGAGAAACAGAACATTCATTTATTAGCCCCATAAATAAATGATAAATACATCGCTAGTATAGAAGGTGAAGGTGGGAGAACTAACACCAATACAATAAAGGGTTGTTTCCGGTTTTACATTAATGTAGGCCCTGTTCACACGTAGTTTTTTTGACAATTTTTTTGGCGCGGAAACCGCTCCGCAAAACTCGTCAAAAACCGCCCGAAAATGCCTCCCATTGATTTCAATGGGAGGCGGACAAGGTTTTTTACCGCGAGCGGAAAAACCGCGTCGCGGTAAAAAGCGGCATGACCTATCTTGAGGCGGTTCCCGCCTCCAAAACCCCATTTCAATCAGTCAGAAACGGGGAAAAAAAACGCCTCGACGAGTGTTTTGACGAGTTTTTGTCAAACCACTGTGCAAAAACCGTCTGGAGCAGTTTTTGCAGGAGGAATTTTCCTCCTGCAAAAAAACTCAGTGTGAACACAGCCTAACTCTTCAATATGGACTGGGAGAGAGTCCTAAAATGGGCCACAATTTAGGATGCAATTGTTGGGACGTATGCATAAGGCTATGGATAGTTTTTTTTTTTTCTCTTCTGCAGTAAAAAAAAAAAAAAAATAAAAATGTGAGGTGGAAATAAATGGAAAAGCTGTAACGCCGGATTGTCTGCCGACCCAAAAAATGGCCATTTATATTATAATAAATCATTAAAACTGTGTAGAAAGTCCTTTCCTTTGAGTATGTAAGAAACCACACAGGCTGTAACGTGCAAGCCATGAATAGACGACACGCGCTTTACATACGACCCAAGGAATAAGTGAATCATCTGGAATATGAATAGCGCACGCAGTCACACTGAGAATGGCATTAAGAAACTTCAAGGCAACATGCACGCGGAATTTGATGCAGAAAATCATAACCGCAGAGAAACGCAGGTAATTCCGTACGTAAAATCTGCACTTAATATTGCATTTTTTAAATGCGATTATAGACGTGGATTTTAGAATTTGATGCGGAAACAGATGCGGATTAATTGCTGAAGATTTTGTTGTTTTTTTTTTTTTTTATAAACTTATCAAATACAATTCTGAGATGAAAACGCGAGATACATGGACATTGTGCAGATTTATAAATTTGCAATGCAGGTGAATTTACGTGAGGAGAAATTCTGCAACATGTACATGAAATTGAGGTCTCATTGACTTTGCCGGGGCTGTATTACGCTGCGAATTTGGCGTGCAAATCTGCACATAATAAGCATCGTGTGCATGTGGACCAAAACTTTTCCACTGTCTTTTCTGCGCAGCTAAATATACGGTGAAATTTGCTTGGTCCGTTGCATAGCAACAGTTCACGCGTGCATGGGGTGACAACCACCGATCTCAATCATCCATCATTCTAATGTTTATAGGGCCTGTCGGGGTAAACAAGAAGCCAACAGATTTTTCCTTCTCGATCCTTTTGGTTCCTCTGGAGATAATCGTCACCAAGGGTGATTGTCAGCCGCTTATCCCTCCTGCTCGACTAAAAACACATGTTCAATGGAAGAAGAATCATGACCAAAAGTTACAGTTTTCAACATCTATTCTATGTTTAAAGTTTTTCTTGAAGAAATTTCTGCGACTGAAAATCTGCTCCATTCGTCTGTACGTGGTTTCTGCTCCGTATGGATTTCTACAGCAAAATCTTAAGTGTTTTCAGGGGGTCGAAGGCCGGGTTCCCACGGGTCGGATACGCGGCGTTAAACCTGTGCAGCATATTTAACCTGGAACCCGCAGCACATTCCATCCGTTCTTCGGGAGGAATTTCTGCTGCGGAAAGCAGTGCTGAAAAAAACAAAACGTTTATACCTACCTCCTCCCTCTCTTCTGTGCGTAGTCCGGCCTCCTAAGATTACGTTGCAGGCCATGTGACCGCTGCAGCCGGTGATAGGCTGCAGCGGTCACATGGGATGAAACGTCATCCCAGGGGGCCTGACTGCAGGAAGAAGTGGGGACTTCTGGGTAAGTATGATTTTATTTAATTTTTATTTATTTTATTTTTCACTTGAGTTGCGATTTTTGCTGTCCGTTGCGGGTTTCGCACCCCCATTGAATTCAATGGGGAAAACCCGCAAAAGAGAAATCAACAAAAACGCAGCATAAATAGACATGCTGCGGAATTAAATTTTGCACTGCAGGTCAATTTATTAACATTTATGCTGCGTGGGCATGAGGCTTTGTAAATCATCCACTTTGCTGGTACTCTAAATGCTGCAGAATTTTCGCACAGAATTCCGTTGCGGAAATTCCAGTGTTTACGCTACGTGGGTACCCGGCCTAAGGCTACATGCACACATGGCGGAATTTGGTGCAGAAAATCTGCATCAAAAGCGAAAGATAAAACGCAGGTAATTCGGTAGGTAAAATCCACACCGAATACTGCGTTTTATCACATTTTGAACATTTTTTAAAAGAAAAATCGCACTGAAAAAAACGCATGCGTTTTTACAGCAATTTGATGTCATTTTGCAAATTGTGGTAAAAATGCAGGCGTTTTTCAGCCGCACCGTGTGAATACACCATAAATGCCTTCTGGTTTTAAGTAAATAAAGCTTAATCATCGTATAAAGAAAAGTTCTACACCTTTCTAAGGCTTGGTTCACATCAGCGCGAGGCTTCCGTTAGACCTTTCCATCGCGGGAATACACGAACGGAAAGCCAAACGGAAACCATAGCTTCCGTTTGCATTACCATTGATTTCAATCGTAACGCTTCCGTTGCTAATGGTTTGTCTCCATTACATAAGATTACCGTTTTTTTTACTGAATCAATAGCCTAGGCGACTAACGAATGGTCAATGCAAACGGAAGCTATGGTTTGCGTTTGCCTTTCCATTGATGGGTTCCTCCAATGGAAAGATCTAGCGGAACCCATGAACGGAACCGAACGCTGATGAGAACAGGCCCTTAGCGCTGTATTGGTTCTCAGCCTCTGGAGAAAAACAAGAATTTTCCAAACCACAAACCAGGATACCATCTCCATGGAGTGGAAATTCTCCCCTTAACCCTTGAGGTTTCCTTCTACATAACAAACATTATGTCTGGTCAACGGACCTCCCATGAAATTGGTCCTGGTCTGCGTTTATACTTGACCTAGAGAAACTAGATTGTGAGCTCCAATGGGGTATTCGTATGACGGACAGGAATATATGGGCACTAACAGATAAATACACTCTTATAGTATATAATCTCACAACAACAAAAAACAGCTGCAAAAACTTTCGTATAACCTCCAATAATAATCTGCAAGAAGTTTCACCGGTACACCTTTCCACTGCGGCAGTAAATTCCTCGCTGACGGGGGTTAATGATTACAAAGATCAATATCAAGTCCGGGGGACGGGCATTCAGCAGATGTTTCCTCGCTTCTTACACATTTGAGGGAGAAAACGGCCTCCTAAGAACATGTAGGAACGGAGGGCCGAGGGTCTGCGCGACACGTGATTTAGGCAAACTGTAACCACAAGAAAGGAATGACAATTTGTCTTCAGTCTCCGCTTATTTCTAAAGGATCGAACTGCAGGGTAACAAGGAGAGAGGAATTCCAGGAGAATAGGCCGGTCACTGACCCTATGGTCACCAGGCCCTATGTACAAAGAGAAGGCAGCAGCTGGCACCGCCTACACCCGGGTACAGCAAACAAACTCCCTGATATGGAGATTCTAAAATAGAGGATGAACTTCTAACCACGACCCCACGATATGGTAAACGAGAATCCTAAAGGACGCAAACTGTGAACCTGCATCGTAGTGCTGGACCCGACCCATGAAAGGAGACAAGTTTTAAGCTGCCCCTTTAAGGCTGGGTTTACACAGATTTTTTACAGGCAGAAAATCTGCCTCAAAATTAAGTTTGCCATTTTGACGCAGATTTTGCTCTGTCTGCATGTTGATTCTCGCTAAGTTTTTCACCTGCGGCCATTGAGCGCCGCGGGCAAAAAACACTGCGAAATACGTTTTCTCTGCCTCCCATTGATGTCAATGGGAGGTCAGAGACGTAAACGCCCGAAGATAGGGCATGTCGCTTCTTTTTCCTGCGAGACAGTTTTTCCGCTAGCGGGAAAAAAACGCCTCCGCCTCCCATTGAAATCAATGGGAGTCATTTTGGACGTTTTTTGGCGCATTCTCCGACACGGTTTCAGCATCAAAAAACTCTGTGAACTGACCCTACTGAAGGTAGAATAAACGCTTCTTGTCCTGAAAAGCTCTTTAAACACCCAAATATCTTACAGCAAACCTGCATTTTGTATGTCTAGATCAGGGGTCTCAAGCACGCGGCCCGCGGGCCGCATGCGGCCCCTGGGGCTGTCATCTGCGGCCCGCGGGACACAGAGCCGCTAGTATCGGCTCTGCTCCGAGACTCTGGAATTCCCTAACATCGCTGTCCACATATGAACAGCGATGTCTGGGGCTTCCCCAGAGCCGGAGTCCCGAGCAGAGCGCAGGTGTCGGCTCTGCTCCGGGACTCTGTGGAATTCCCTGACATCGCTGCCCATATATGGACAGTGTGTCAGGGTCTTGCCCAGAGCGGAGCAGAGCGCTGGTGTCGGCTCTGCTCCTGGACTCTGTGGAATTCCCTGACATCGCTGTCCACATATGAACAGCGATGTCTGGGGCTTCCCCAGAGCCGGAGTCCCGGGCAGAGCGCTAGTACATGCTCTGCTCCGGGACTGTGGAATTCCCTGACATTACTGCCCATATGTGGACAGTGTGTCAGGGTCTTCCCCATAGCGGAGTCCCGGCAGAGCGCTAGTATAGGCTCTGCTCCGGGACGCTGCGGAATTCCCTGACATATCTGCCCATATATGGACAGTGTGTCAGGATCTTCCCCAGAGCAGAGTCCCGGGCAGAGCGCTAGTATCGGCTCTGCTCCGGGACTCTGTGGAATTCCCTGACATCGCTGTCCACATATGAACAGCGATGTCTGGGGCTTCCCCAGAGCCGGAGTCCCGAGCAGAGCGCTGGTGTCGGCTCTGCTCCGGGACTCTGTGGAATTCCCTGACATCACTGTCCACATATGAACAGCGATGTCTGGGGCTTCCCCAGAGCCGGAGTCCCGGGCAGAGCGCTAGTATCGGCTCTGCTCCGGGACTCCGCTCTGGGGAAGACCCTGACATCGCTGTGTCAGGGTCTTCCCCAGAGCGGAGTCCCGGGCAGAGCGCTATTATCGGCTCTGCTCCGGGACTCTGGGGAAGCCTCAGACATCGCTATCCATACATCCACAATGATGTCAGGGGCTTCCCCAGAGCAGGAGTCCCAGTGATGTCAGGAGCACAGCTGGAGTCCCAGGAAGAGCCTTCTAGCGCTTTGCCTGGGACTCCAGTTCTGGGCAAGCCCCTGACATCACTGGGGCAGCCTCTACAGAGGGCGCTGTGGCCTTATCTACAGAGGGCGCTGTGGCCTTATCTACAGAGGGCGCTGTGGCCTTATCTACAGAGGGCGCTGTGGCCTTATCTACAGAGGGCGCTGTGGCCTTATCTACAGAGGGCGCTGTGGCCTTATCTACAGAGGGCGCTGTGGCCTTATCTACAGAGGGCGCTGTGGCCTTATCTACAGAGGGCACTGCGGCAGCATCCACAGAGGGCACTGCGGCAGCATCCACAGAGGGCACTGCGGCAGCATCCACAGAGGGCACTGCGGCAGCATCCACAGAGGGCACTGCGGCAGCATCCACAGAGGGCACTGCGGCAGCATCCACAGAGGGCACTGCGGCAGCATCCACAGAGGGCACTGCGGCAGCATCCACAGAGGGCACTGCGGCAGCATCCACAGAGGGCACTGCGGCAGCATCCACAGAGGGCACTGCGGCAGCATCCACAGAGGGCACTGCGGCAGCATCCACAGAGGGCACTGCGGCAGCATCCACAGAGGGCACTGCGGCAGCATCCACAGAGGGCACTGCGGCAGCATCCACAGAGGGCACTGCGGCAGCATCCACAGAGGGCACTGCGGCAGCATCCACAGAGGGCACTGCGGCAGCATCCACAGAGGGCACTGCGGCAGCATCCACAGAGGGCACTGCGGCAGCATCCACAGAGGGCACTGCGGCAGCATCCACAGAGGGCACTGCGGCAGCATCCACAGAGGGCACTGCGGCAGCATCCACAGAGGGCACTGCGGCACTATCTAAAAAGGGGCTGCCCAATCTTGACATGTGTGCTAACTGAGCCGCCGGACTGCATTTAGCGACACTTAAACTGGAAAGCTGGATTGTTGAAATAAGCACGTGGAGAAATATCTCAAATTTTAAACCTAGTGCTATTATTATAGTAATGTAGTGTTATTATTCTAGTAATATAGTGTTATAGTAGTTCTAATAACTAATTGATTAACAATAATTTTGTATTGTATCATATTTGAAAGTAATGCGGCCCGTCAACTACCCATTTTTTCTATATGCGACCCACTTACCCGGCCGAGTTTGAGATCCCTGGTCTAGATAATCCAGAGCCCTTTCAATAAAATAGGCCAAGAACCTGTAAAGTTTGCAAAAAATTACCCAAAAAAAAAAAAAAAAACAATTTTGTTTTCTTTAGTACGACTGGAAGTGTAGCTAAATGTACTACAAACTTCTGACATGCCATAGTGACATGTCAGGAGTTTGGATTGGTGGGGGTCCGAGCACTGAAACCCCCACCAGTCGCTAGAACGAAGCAGCTGAAGCGGTCGCGTGAGCGCTCAGCTGCTTAGTTTCTGTTCGGCTTTTTCCGGAAAGCCGATGTATCGGAGTACAGGCTCATAGACTTTTAATTGAGTCCGTACACAGATACATTTATTTGCGGAAAGAGCCGAATAGACACGAAGCAGCTCAGCGCTCACATAAGCGCTTCAGCTGCTTCGTTCTAGCGATTGGTGGGGATCTCAGTGCTCGGACCCTCACCGATCCAAACTTCTGACATGTCACTATGACATGTCAGAGGTTTGTCGAACCTTTAGCGACACTTTAAGAGTATTAAAATAGATTTCCCTTATTGTTATGTTTGTTTTGATGACGGATATGTACAGTTTCTGGTGAACTTCGGGGGACTATACAACTTTATATTTATTTGTTGCAATACAGTTCGGTCGCCAGAGCTTCTATACATCAAACAGTGCGAATCTGAATTTACAATGATGTCACCCCGGACCAAGTGCCATATATCTAGGTGCGAAGATGAACAACCGCTATGAGTGAAGTAGGTACTCCCAAAACGTGTCAGCTCTGTTTACATCTGGGTTGGAGACTCCGTCCAATATTCTGTCATATTTGACGGGGAAAATAGTGCTACATGCAGAACTATTCTTCCTGTCGCAAAGACGGACCTCATTAGTCAATGGGGTCCCTTGTACATCAGATCCCGCAGTGCATTGCAGCTTCTGGCAGTCACAATGCAAGTGTAGACAAAGCAGAGAGCAGTCTGCAGCACTATCCTTGTCGCAGAAAGTACTGGAAATCGAGACAGACTATATTAAATTCAATGGAGTCCGTCAGTGTGCGTTTGGATCTGCCAGACAAGGGATCAGTCACAGCATCATAGCTTCCGTTATAAAAATAACAAGCATGTGAAGGAGTTTGACAGCCGAAATGTAGACTCCATGGCTTTAGGTCAAGGGACGGACAAAGTACTAAAGAGCCAGGTGCACTTTTTTTTTTTTTTTTTCATGGCTTGGAGGCGAGAACTTTTAGGGCATGTCCACACAATGGATTTGCTGTGTATTTCCTGGAATTCTGGAAGGAAAATACGCAGCAATTCCGCTACGCGTGGACGAGCCCTTACAGACATCAATGGAAAACAACCCCAAAAAAAAAATAAACTGCCGGCAGTAAGTCACTGGCCACATTGGTGTAGAAGATCAAGATATTACACAGGGATTTGCATGCATTTTCATTATAAATAACAATTGGGATACAGTCAGTCACGCCGCACAACATTAGGCTAAATACAGACGTGGCAGATTTTTCTTCGGATTTGCCGTGGTCTCACACTTGCAAAGGACGAAATGTGCTGCAAATCCACGACATAACAGGCATTCTGTGGAGCTGAAAATAATGGGTTTTGGTAAAATCCCCATTCACTGACATGGTACTGTATAGCTATTGCGGATTTTCGTTGCAAAATCTGTACCAACAATCTGTGAGAGATCGGCCACGTCTGAGTATTACAAGCTCCGTGTTCCCATGGATTTTATTTTGGACCTGTTTAGCGCTTTGTGTTATCTCATACGTTCATGATCGGACTTCTTGTGCCAACAGAATACACCCAACAGTACAAAGAGAACACATTTTTTTGGGGAACAACGAAGGCCTCGGTTTGTGTTGGACAGCGCCGGAGCAGCCATGTCGTAGGTGATATTTTCCTGCACTAGGACCCTGCAGGATGTTCTCAGCGATCACCAAGATCACAGCCAACTCAGAGGTGCTCGATGTTTAGCAGATATGGCTACTCTCCCTAATGTAGCTTTCCGAAAAAAACAGGAGTAAAAGCGTGCCAAAAAAACAACAATCCTGATCCAAGAGTGAACACCACGTGCAGCCCTGTTCCTAATAAAGCGGAATATATTATAATGTATTCCAGTCGTCCTGCATCCGGGCTACATGCAGTAACATTTCCCATTCACTTCTCGCCACAGACAGGAAAGTGTTACTGCCGGTGACTGACAGACTCGGCTCTTGGGGGAGCGATGAGAACGGAGAGCAGCCGGCTGCCCCAACATCATCTGTCCGAGGGTGGTCCTCTCCTCGTCTGACCCAATGACTGTTCCGTGTGGGTCGCACGAGGTGATCCCTTCCCCAAGAGCCAGATGCTTGTCTTGCAACAGATTTTATGTAATTTATTTGGTTTTTTTACATGCTGGCAAACAATGCTGGGGACACAAATACAACAGATTGGATTACCGTCTGCTAACTCCACAGCTAAAAATACGCTGTACTAAGTTTTACAGCTGATCCAGTAACACGACTCAACGGGAAGTGCAGGCTCAAGAAGCCAAAGCCAGAGCATGCTGGGGATTGTAGTTTCACTGGAGCTGGAGGGACACAGGTTGGGGACCACTGGATTCTATGAGCACTGCTGCCAAAAATATTTTTTTAAATAAAACATTGTGCATCTATTCCAACCTTCCCCCATCTCCCCTATACCAGTGTAATCTCCAGTCTCCAAGATCGAGTGGAAGGTTGGTCAAGTCTCTGCAAGGAAAGCGAGCAGGTTGCAAAAGCCTAAATTCCTCAGCACTGTCAAGATCTCTGCTTGATGTCAGTGAATGGGAACAATCTTGTTTAATTCAAGAGGCCAAAATCTCATACAAAGCTTAAACGTCTCGCATATGAAGGTTTGCTACAATGAGCGAAATAGATTAACGGCACAAGCCTCCGTGAATTTGCTATAATGTATTGGTGTAAATAAAATATATCAGCATGGACTCAGAGGATTGCCAAGACAGTGTACAAGTGTAGCTTAGATGTGAGAAGTATTAGATCCGTACAGGTTGTCAGCCACTGGATGTAAGGCACAACTGTATTTCGGATCCGTACCACATAGTAATACTCTTCAATGGGGTCTTGCCTACGGAGACTAATTATACGTGCACAATGTTCACACACAGTTCCATAACGCATGCTACATTACAAGCCTAGACGCACAAGGTGGCGGGCCTCAGGCCTTAAAGGGGCTGTTCAGAATTGAAAAAAATCAAACACAACATTCTTTCAAAAACAGCGTACACACCGGTCTACAGGTTGTGTATGATATTGCAGCTGGGATCCGTTAAAGTGAATGGGGATGGGCTGCATTATCATATACAACCCACAGACAGGTGTGGCGCTGTTTTTGAAAGATAGCAGTTATGTTTATAAATCTTGGACAACTCCTTTAAAGGGTGTTTTTTGTCCCAGAATTAAAGGGGTTTTCCATTCCTTAGAAATTTATGGGGTATTCTGAGGATAGGCCATCAATACATGATTGCTGGGGGTCTGATCCACAGCACCACCGATCAGCTGTTTTGAAGGGGCCCAAGGGCACTCGTAGGAGCGCTGCTTCCCCTTCATTTAAACCTGCTCGTACGGAGTATCGCTGTCACACTTGTAGCGGTGGTTCAGTTTTGCAGCCTTCTTCCATTCAAGTAAATGGGAGAAGTCTGAAATACTGTGAACCGCTGTTGCAAATGTGTCAGTGATTCACAGGGCGAGCAGATAAGGAATGACAGGAAGCAGAGCTCGTATGAGCACCTAGGTCCCTTTTAAAACAGCTGATCGGTGGGGGTGCCAAGGGTCGGACCCCCACCGATCAGGTATTGATTGTCTATACTGAGGATAGGCCATCAATTTCTAAGGACTGAGATTTTATCATTATCAACAGTCGATCGCTGGGACCCCCACTGATGACTAGAGCAGGGTCCCGAGCCCCCGCTTCTCCTAACTGCACGATCGCAGTGAGGAGCAGCTTGAATGGAGACGCAGTTGAGCCGCTTTCAAGGTCTACGAGTTTGACAGAAACAGCGGAGTTCAGCGCTGTTTCTATCAGTCCTATAGACTTTGAATGACGCGGTAGTCGAACATGCGTGGTGCATCCAAAGTTCTCCTCAATGCGTTTGTGCAGAAAAGAAGAACAACAACGATCGGGGTCTCTGGACTCTTCTTCAAGTGATCAGTGGGGGTCCCAGTAGTGGGGCTTCCAGCGATTAAATATTTATCCCCTGGCCTGAGGATACGTAATAAATGTTCATTGTGGGGAGAAAACAGCTTCCACAAGGACCCCGTTCGCTGACAGCAAGCAGTGATCTTAAAAATAATGACAGGATTGAAACAGTATATTAGAAAGCCGTATAATTTTTCATCACACAAAGATTAAACTTTATTAATTTAAAAATAAATAAATATAAATAAGCCCTAATTTATCTTTGCAGCGATTTGATTGGAGGCTGGGGGTCATTTACGTCTTCTACCTATATGTATGAGCAAGTGTTTTATATAGTCTGTTATGTCGGAGTATAAAAGCAGCACCTATTCCAATACGTGAATCTACAGGAGACTCAAAAGGCTAGTTGTATTCTTGCAGTAGCCAATCCTGTGACCATCTGTTCAGCAGAAGGCCTGACGCCGTCCGGACACCGCGCCGTTATAACGGGATTAGCCCCTTCGCTGGTGGGAGACTCTCTTACAAAACACACAAATGCACAAAAACAGAAAATAAACCCAATGCATTCTCAGTCACCGCACAGACAAATCTACTCTGCCAGATATAATTGTCTGCCGTCTGGCACAGAGTCCAGGAAAGAATTTACTTTACCGCAGAGCAAAACAAAGGCACTACTGTACAAGTCCTCTAATAACCTATGGGGAGCGCTGCGGGATTCTGCAGAAAACCTGTTATCTGTCTGTACTACAGGCAATAAAATGACCCGGCTGTCACGTAGGAATTTACACACCTATCCTGATAATACTACGGCAGGCGTTAGAACAACTCCGACAAAAAGCAAAAGTTTTGTGGTCACCCTATTGTTTCAGGTCTTGTCGCTGAGCGCTGTATTACACAATGTGACACAAACAGCGCAGCGGACGCACACGGCAGCGATGCAGCAGAGCTCGCATGTAGCCGCAGCATTGTTCATCCACTGGTATAAATAGAAGCGCCCACCCACGCACAAAATACAGGCAACAAACACTTCAAAATCGTTTTAAAGGGACGCTAAAGCTAAAGTCTAACTTCTCTACATTTATTTTTCTGTGAAATGCAATCTTTTGTTCTCTGTTATCAGCCATTACAAGATTATATAGTGTTTGTTCTTCACTGGGATTACTGATGGGGGGAGGGGAAAAAAAAAAAAAAAAAAGTCTTCATCCGAACACGAAAATTATTTTGGCTAGGGCTCCACGCATCTCCTGCTTAAAAAAAATTAAAAACACAGGATTTTCAAGTCCTGAATGTTTCCCGATGCGGAAAAGTCACAAGGGACCTTTTGGGTATAACAAAAAATTCCTACACTTTTCTGTTTGCAATTGCCGAGAGGTTGCTTGCGACTTGGCACGGTCGTGGTGGTCTCACAATTTTACCGCCGCTTTGCTTTGTAGCCCTAGCCCAACATACATAGGTGATATTAGTAGCTTATCCTTAGGTCTGTGCTCCACACTGGAGGGGGTGAGGGACCTAGGACCCCCCACAAACAAACCATTGCCCTAAACAAAGGGGTTCCAGCACTTGGTGAAAAAAAAAAAAAAACTTCTGGACCCCCAACAATGTCCCTTCCCATCTAAGGGTATGTTCACACGCAGAGTCAAAAACTTCTGAAAATTACGGAGCTGTTTTCAGAGAAAATAGCCTCTGATTTTAAGCCCCATCTGAAAGAAACGCTGTTTTTCCACATTGAATTCAATGGGCAGATGTTTGTAGGCGTTTAGCTAGAAATTTCTCAGGCATACTTTGAGGCATTTTCGTCCCGAAAAAAACAGCGTATGAACATACCCCAAGTGTGAGGCCCCACAAAACAGCATTGACAGAAATGCAATGCAAAATCGTGCAGGTATAAAGGGCGTATTCATTAATGACCGCAAGATTTGGTGGGTAAACAGACGTTTCACCCACGACGATGCACGGCTACTAACAAGTATTTTGACAATTGCGTCAAACAGGGTGCCGTCCAGGATTAGGAAAAAATTATCCTCTCTCCCACCTCGAAACAGCGCCGCTCTTGAACATGGGCTGTTTCTGGTATTGCAGCTCCACGCCATTCACTTGAAAACGGCAATACCAGAAAGAACCCATGAGCAGGAGTGGCACTGATTTACAGGGCGGGGGGGGGGGGGGGGGGGGAGGGGATTTTTTCCAAAGAGCCTGCTGGCATTTCCGTTGGAGGCTCCGCTTGGGACCTTCATCACAGATCTGGCTGAAAATGCTAAAGTTATTCTGGTAAAGTCATTAACACCATGACAGGAACCCGACCAAAACCAATAAAGTGATTGGGATGTGTCGGGCGCCAATCGTTTCCCTCACACAACAGAAGAAGCACTTCCAGGATTTTCGCTGTTCTGCTCCTCTGACGAAGCAGAACAAAAAAAACAAAAAAAAAAACTGTCACAGGTGTGAACAGGCCCTAATCCAGGACAACCCCTTTAATTTAAAGTAAAGCCACCTCTCTAAAAAACACAGATACAACAGACATCTTAACTGATCCGAACGTACACACCAGTAATCCATGCACATACAATAACAAAATAATCGTTCCTGACTACAGAGATCTGTTCAGACCATTTAGGCTTCGTTCTCATCTGCGTCAGGACTCCGTTCATCGGTTCCGTCAAAGCTTTCTGTCGGGGGAACCCATGAACGGAATCCAAACTAACAAACGGAAACCATAGTTTCCGTTTGCATCACCATTGATATCAATGGCAATGGATCCGGTGAAAACGGTTTCTGTTTGTCACCGTTGTGTAAGGGTTCCGTCGTTTTGTCACAACGGTGACCAACGGAAACCATTTGCACCGGATCCATCACCATTGAAATCAATGGTGATGCAAACGGAAACCTATGGATTCCATTTCTTTCAGTCAGGGTTCAGTTCTGACGGAAAGCTCTGACGGAACGCCTAAACGGAGCGATGACGCAGATGTGAACGACGCCTAACTTATATTCACAAAACAGATCATCCAATAACTGCAACTTACATTGAATGACCAGATCCACCCTTAGTATCAAACAGCACGAGTGTCACCCTAAGGATTTACACGAGCGTGTGCATTTTGTGCGCGCAAAAAACGCGGTGTTTTGCGCACGCAAAAGGCACTTAACAGCTCCGTGTGTCAGACGCGTATGATGCGTGGCTGCGTGATTTTCACGCAGCCGCCATCATTATGACACTGTATATTTGTAGCACGTGGTGCTTTTCTGTTTTCATTCATACTTTTTACTGCTGTTGCGCGAATCACGCGCGTCACACGGAACTGCTTCCGTGTGCTGCGCGTGATTTTCACGCACCCATTGACATCAATGGGTTCGTGATGCGCGAACAACGCACTAATATAGGACATGTCGTGAGTTTTACGCAGCGGACACACGGTGAGTGAAAATCATGGACTGTCTGAACGGCCCCATAGACTAACATAGGTCTGTGCGAAGCGCGTGAAAATCACGCGCGTTGCAAGAACCTATTATACATCCGTCTGAATAAGCCCTAAGGCACCAAGTGCCTCACACCTCAGCAATGTCATTAATCCTGCATTCCCATCGTAGAATATGGCCGCCGTCATGGCTTCCAGGAAATGAAGCGGAGAACATGAGGCAGGAACAGAACTGAAGTTGCAAACCACACACTAGAAACAAAAGTTTACAATTCAGAAGTAAAACATTACAAGTTCCTATAGTGAACCGCAAATATCGTCACCACGTCTGAACGCGACAGCGTATATGTGGCGTTTAACCCGCCTAGACATTATGTTTAGCTAAAACGGTGAATGCAGCTAAAATAACGGGAGGGGGCGAGAGACGGGAGTCCTGAAATTCTTTTACGGAACAAAATATTTAAAAAAATGGCAATGGTTTACAGACGGGCTTACCTCAGTCTCACTCGGCCGCTGCAGCAACATATGGACTCTATTAAATGGTCTCTGAAGCCGACTTAACACCCAGACCTCACTAATCATTTTCTGGTGTCTGCTCATTTCAGGGAATTTTAACCCTGTCCCCACCCCCGGCCCCTCCAACCATTAATACAATACGAAGTCTAAACGGTAAAAAGACGCCAAACAATAACAAATTCTCCTCAGATCTTTGATGTGGGGATGGCAGGTGATAATCCCACAGGTAGAGGACACTTTTCCTTCATTTTACCAGAACAGGAAAAACAATCATATTTCAGGATAATCTGGTTTATGTTTAGGGCCGGGCCAATAACACCGGGGGAGGGGGGGCAGTAAAATTAAAAAGTCACGTCCTAATTTTCATCATGGACCCGTCAGCCTGATTTGCGTCACACGCCTCTTGTTATTCTTGACTAAACAGATCCAGCCTTTATGTCCCTGT
Source organism: Rhinoderma darwinii (assembly GCF_050947455.1). Lineage (NCBI taxonomy): Eukaryota > Metazoa > Chordata > Amphibia > Anura > Rhinodermatidae > Rhinoderma > Rhinoderma darwinii. The sequence goes on along the minus strand of NC_134695.1, from coordinate 63,404,285 downwards.
ATGCGAAGGGCTTGTCCAGACGTAACGGAATTGCTGAAGAAAATTTCTGCAGCATTTCCGCTAAAACTAGCGGACAGTCGGCTGCGGAAAAACCGCACCATTTCCTGTGGTTTTTTTTTTACTGCAAAAATGGTGCAGATTTTGAATTCAATCCACTTCCGCAGCAGGAATGGACATGATGCGGAACAAGGAACTAAAAATACGCACCACAGGTGAATTTCAGCACTGAAATTTTACGCAGGCAGACAAATACCGGCCCAAACGTGGTCAATGCCACTAATAACCTGCACAAAATGCCCCAAAAAGAAAAACAGGCCTTGTTGCCCATAGCAACCAATCACAGCGCAGCTTTCATTCTTTAAGCTGCTCTGGAAAAATGAATGCTGCGCTGCGATTGGCCGCTATGGGCAGTAGTTGTTACCTGATCTCCAAAATTCCTGATTTAAAGGGTTATCCCAACTTAAACAATTATGGCACATCTGCAGAACACTCCATACTTATCAGATAGCTGCGGATCCCTGCTCTCTCATAGACAGCTCTCTATGTCCAGAACGGGGGTCACCAAACTGTAGAAGAATTTTGGAGCCAGACGAGTAACATCATTGACCGAGGCGCTGTTCACATTTGTGTTGAAGTCTCTGTCACAGATTCGACGGGAAGAATAGAAAAACATGCAGCACTATTGTTTCCGCTAAAACAATGGATGCCAGGACGGAACCCGATGGTTCCTATTATGTCAGTGGGGTCCATCAGGCATCGGGGCATTGACAGATCCAGCACAGAGCCTTAAATACACATGACTTAAAGGGCTACTCCAGGGCTATTTCCATCAGCCCTATTAATTTTAAATGTAGCGGCACCGCACATGGCCAGCTCCAATCAAACTCCTCCCAGCCTCTGTCCTGCGGCTGAGGGGGGGGGGGATAGGAGATCAGGATCCCCCGTTCTGGCGATCAGTGGGGATCACAGCAGTCGGACCCCCACCGATCTAGCATTTTTCTAGGTGAAAGAAGCTGGAGGTTGAAATACCCATTTAAAGGCTACGTTGACGTATTCAGTATTTGATGACTTAAGGCACAAATTCAGCCTCAATGGGGTCAATTCTCATGCGGATCTGCCGGCACATCCGCGGCAGAAGTCTGAGTGTCAGCCTCAGATTTCTGCAACGGATTCTTTGTAAATTACCTGAATGTCTGAACACAGCCCAAAGCCACATTTAACCCCTTAACGCCGAAGGACGGATATATCCGTCCTCAGCAGCTGCTAGTTCGCGCAGGAGGACGGATATATCCGTCCTGTGATCGCGCGGGTACTGACAGTTTACCCACGCGATCAGCGGCAGGAGCACGGCTGTTATACACAGCCTGGCTCCTGCTGCAACTGCCGGAATCGAAGCGCGCGCCGATTCCGGCAGTTTAACCCATTAAATGCCGCTGTCAACAGTGACAGCGGCATTTAATGTGTTTGACAGAGGGGGGAACTCCCTCTGTCTCCCGATCGGCGCCCCCGCAAACAAATCGCGGGTCGCCGTCGGGTTTCCATGACAGCCGGGGGTCTAACAAAGACCCCCAGGTCTGTCTTCAGCATCTGCCTGTTAGGCGATGCCAGAGGCATGACCTAACAGGTTGCCTGTCAGTTTTACACTGACAGGCAATAATGCTTTGGTATACTAAGTATACCAAAGCATTATATATGCGATCGGCACATCGCATAGTGAAGTCCCCTGGTGGGACTAAAAAAAAAAAAGTAAAACCGTTAAATAAAGTTTGTGAAAAAAAAAATAAAAAAAATTACAGTCAAAGTCAAATAAAACTACTTTTTTGCCCCAAAAAGTGGTTTTATTTAATAAAACGGTCAAAACAAATCACACATACACATATATGGTATCCCCGCGATCGTAACAACTTGACCAATAAAATGAACACATTAATTAAACCGCCGGATGAACGGCGTCCAAAGAAAACGCAAAAAACAACGGCAAAATTCTCTCTTTTCTCCCATTCCCCCCATAAAAAATAAAATAAAAGTTAATCTATAAGTCCTATGTACCCCAAAATAGTACTAATGAAAACTACACATTGTCCCGCAAAAATCAATCCCACGTACGGCCACATCGACGGAAAAATAAAAAAATTACGCCTCTTGGAACGCGGCGATGCAAAAACAAGTAATTTTTTTCTAAAAGGGTTTTTATTGTGCAAACGTAGAAAAAACATATAAAACCTTTACATATTTGGTATCCCTGTAATCGTGCCGACCCATAGAATAAAGTTAACATGTTATTCACGCTGCATAGTAAACGGCGTAAATTTATAACGTGAAAATTAATGCTGGAATAGCTGCTTATTTTCAATTCTCTCCTAAAATAAAGTTAATAAAAGTTAATCAATATATTATAAGCATCTAAAAATGGTGCAATTACAAAATACAACTCGTCCCGCAAAAAACAAGCCCTTATACGGCTATGTCGACGGAATAAAAAAAGAGTTACGACTCTTGGAATGCGACCGTGGAAAAACAAAAAATAATCCTTGGTCATTAACGTGCAAAATGGCCCGGTCATTAAGGGGTTAAAGAGGACCCGTCACTGCTCCTGGCACGTCCATTTTAGTAAATACTTGTAATCTCCATGAAATAACAATTCTGGAGCATCTTTTCTTAGAACTCTATGTTGTGCCGTTCTCCTGTTATTCCCCTTAAAAAAAGAAAGGAATAAAATGGACAACTGAGCTTTACCAGTTTGGGGGGGGGGGGGGGTCCCTACACAGATGGACAATGTACAATCGGTGCCGACAGGTGAGACTGTAGGGCGACGCCCCTTTGACAAAGGGAATAGTAACACTGAGTTGTCAATTTATTCATAGATTTCTAGGAGGAATAACAGAGGAACGACAATGCAGAGTACTAAGAAAAGATGCTCAAGAATTGTAATTTTATGGGGAATACAATTATTTACTAAAACAGACATGTCAGGGAATGTGACAGCTCTAATCAGGGGTAGTATATTTTGCAGAAGTTGGGTGCCAGAGGTAACCAGCAGACCCTCCTCTTCCCTCATCCGTAGACACTGTGGATGAGCTGAATGTGCATGTCACAAAAGAGCGATAGCGGTCATAGACAACCTGGCCAAAAATACTCTGTGCTGCTGCCTACAGAGTGGGGCAATGGAAGACTACTCTGCCCAATCATCTCCTTCAAAATGTATTTTAGGATTTTAAAAGAAGAGTACGAAAAAAAAAAAAAAAAAAGAAGGGCTTCAATCGAAAAACAGCACCACTCTAGTCTATGGTTGTGTCTGGTATTGCAGCCCAGTCCCATTTATATTAATGCAATACCAGAAACAGCCTTTGAAGAAGAGTGGTACAATTTCTGCGGGGAAAAATAAACAAAAACATCATGTTGATAAAAAAAAAAAACTCCTTCACTGGGAATATGTGCGGATGACTCAAGACTCGTCACATCTATTACATCATCACCTCTCAATATAGTCATACTCAGAATTAATTTTCATTAACACGTGACTTAAAATGTTCCAAGATCCGCTCAGCAGCATCACAAATAATGGCTGAGGGATGATCAAGCACCTTACACTTCACAAACAGCCGACAGAATAAGAATGTGATGACAGCAGCGTGTAATCCCAGGAGCAACGCGCGGAATATCTGACAAAACCCTTCAGCCGCCTCTAGACTTCTGTCACTGAACATAACCGCTGATTGCCCTGACATAGTGGTGGAAGAGCGGCCCCGGGCCCCGTCCTTCCCCGTTCTCTCCTCCAGACATCTCCCATCTTCTCTTGAAAGGATTTCTTTATCACACCTCACTGCCTTCTGTCCAGAATAGACTCCGGCAGTCGCAGGTTTCCTTCAGAGTTACGATTACAGACGGCAGAGGGAATATTCTATGAAAAATGATCAGGCACGTTGCAGGCAGACAGAACGCCGGACCGTGAAACCGTTGGTGAGGGCCACGTAATATCATTACCCCAAACGCTCCTGCGTTTTACAGCCCGGCTTACATGTACAGAAATCCATATTCAAAAAGAGAAGATAAATAGGAAAACCAGTGGTTCAGTTGGGTAAGGAAGAAGTATACATTGTGTCATGCTCCTCCCTCTTTAGCCCTGCACATTCAGATTCAGCCTACACCCCCTACTTTCAAATTGGTGGAACCAAGGAAGACCAGAAATGGGGCGCAGCAGGACTCTAGGCAAAGCGCTGTCCATGATTAGAAGAACATGGCTGATTTCTTCCAGGAACAGCACCCCATCTGCCCATAGGTGGAGTCTGGTATTGCAGCTCAGCTCCGATAAAGGGAAGGGGGCGGAGCTGCAGTACCACACACAACCTGTGGAGAGGTGTGGCACGGTTTCTGAAAGAAAGCAGCCATGTTTTCCTAATCATGGACAACCCCTTTAAGCTTTGCTTAGAATATTTCTTGCAGGCCAGGATCACACACAGTTTTGATGCAGTTTTTGACCAAACATGGATGGACACAAAAGAAAGGAGATGCATCAGTTTTTTTCTTCATACCTTTCCTTCGTTTTTAATCCACTGGCTCTAGCTAAAAAACAAACAAAAAACAACTGAGCCAAACACTGAATGTGTGTGTGAACATGGCCTAAAGGTGCTCTACAGGATTAGAAAAGCTTTCTTTTAGAAACAGCACCACACCTGTCTGTGGGTGGTGTCTGGTATTGCAGCTCCTAACCCTTATGTTATACGGCATGACTTTAAATGCTCTACACTAGAATATAGGGGCAAGAGCTCAGATCTTGGCATCATATGAAATCCCAGAATCTAAGCTATCAAATCATAACCAATATTCTAGGCGCAGTGTTCGGGGAGCAGGATGAAATTATATATAAGACCAGAATTCTGGAATGATCCTTTTAGCAGCATGGGGAGATTAAAAACGACAGCCGGGCCGCTAGGAAAAATTTCCAGTTCCTTGTGGTTTCCCATAGACTACACAATGTTTTATGATGTTCTGGATAAAGCCCCCTCCCCAAATTCCTCTACTGTTTTTGATGACTTGCTATTGCTTCCATTACGAGGGAGGTGCTATTTAAGCAATTGCCTAACACATTTCCTACAGACCTCAAAAAGATCCCAATGAAGTACACGTGCAGCCAATGAGATGGTGAGAAATTTTCCAAAAATAAAAGCATAATCTTCCAGCTAAATCCATGCGGTCTACAGCGGGAACGTTATGAAGTGGTCTTGTTCTCCTCGCTTTTTATTATAGACATGGACCTTGACTTTTTTTTTTTCCTTCACTAAACCACACTGTAATCTCCTGGATAATTGAACAAAGGAAAAACTCAGACTAGAACATATGCAGCGAGTGCTGAAGACGACCTCCTCCTCCTCCTCTTCTAAGGAGGCGTCCTCGCTGCTAATTCTACATTGCGGAGGAAAGATGCCAGGCCAGCACTGCTTCAGCTTAATACTGTATATACGAGACGAAAAACCGTATACAGCCCTCGCAGCATTCCAGTTCTGCAGAAGACGACGGCTGAGACATTCCCATGCACAATCTATTGTCTCCAAGAAACCCGTGCCAGCAAATCAACGGAGGATACCGGCAGCAACAAGTCATCAAGTCCTCCAAAGCAGAAACATACTGTAGACATCTGATACTAGTCCAGGAGCCAATCTGAACTTTCTGGTGGCCCAACTGCAAGAACACTCATAGACGTCCATGACTAGCCAAAAACAGACAACACGCACAGACGATACCTGACTCCGGGTATTAGTCCAGCTCTGCTATATGGATTATTTTCTGAAACTTAAAGAGGTTCTACGCTTTGGACAATCCCTTACATGTTACAAGGGACCCTCGACAGTAAGCAGATCACAACGTAACCCCCAGCGATCAGCTCTGATCTTTGGGGAAACCGGACAGTAAGTGTTCAATTTACCTGCAGCGCCACCACAGGGCAAGTTAAGCATTACACATTCATATCAATTGTCTGTGTAATGCAGGACCGGACAAGTCCTCCAGAGCGAGAGACGCTCTCTGTAAACGCGCTCTCTGTAAACACGCTCCCCTCTGACCAAGAGATGAGGATGCTGAACAAGGGCCCCCACCCTCTATTAACTCAGAATTCCCTAATATGGTCTATAAAAACACACAAACCCTTTAAACCCCACCTCCACAATTCATTACATCAGGTATTTCCCAACTTCTCCTTCGTGTTAAAACTGCTCTGTGCCCCTTTATTCTAGGGATCGGCTGGTGTCCCATAAGTCAGACCCCCACCAATTATAAAGGTAGAAACACACCAGTGTTCAGATAAAAAGCAAAGGTGTATTTGGCAAATATGAAACACTCGGGTACAGTAAACCTAGATCTCATCCTGAATAATCACCATCTTTATTAGGTAGCGTCTTGCCCACGCCATGCCTCCACTGATGCTCCCCACACCCAAGGTCATCAGTTTAGAACAGGTCTCAGGTAGCGAAGACTACTACAGATTTGCTACTGGTGGTTAATAAAAGTTTTATTGCCTGGTTGCTAAAAAAAAAAAAAAAAAAAAGAAGTCAAACTGGATCCAGAAGTTTTATAACTGGTTTATAAAGTCTATGGTATTCAGTCCAGAATGGAGCTTGTGTTTCCAAATCAGATCCTTACACTTGCCAAAGATATTAGACAGCTCTTGACTATCACCCAGCCGACAGCATTAACACCAACTAGGAGGCATAAGTGGCCGCCAGTCACCACTGGCACCCCTTATTTATCTCCAGACAACAGGTTTCACAGGTAAAAATCCAGCCATAGAAACATGTATTTGCTTCAATTGCAGATATTGGGGGGGGGGGGGGGGGTGACTGACAGGCTCCAAAGATGTTCTGTTGGCAGATCTTAGTGTAATTGACAGAATCTGTCAACAGGAATTTAACATCCATTGTACCCCCTTACCATTCAACTCTTCCTAGTAGTAAAACGTTCAGACCAAAGTTGGTTCCAGATTTGTTCAAGTGTTTTCTTATCGGAAACAAACCCTCTCAGAAATGGCCCACTGGGGTGATCAGCTGACCCTCGCGGGTCAGATGATTTTGCCAGGGGAAGCCACGGCCAGCTAGGCATTGTCCATGTAGAGGCCACAGCAGGGAAGATGTAGTATTACATGGCAGCCATTCAGATGAGCAACAAGTCCACCAGAACGGTTCGGGCTCGTTCAGAGCGGCGCTTTGTTTTGTCTCATAGAAGGGGGTCCTAAGCCAAACCCACTTTTATGCTGCCCATATGTCCTAATAGGGCACATGGACAAGGGTTATCTTCACAAAACAACCCCTTTAAGTATGAACAGTGGAAAACATTCGATAATCGACAATATTATGATACAAACGCAGTAGGTACCCAACCCAGAAAACCCTACAGTCCTATAGAAAGACAATGGAGTAAATCGCATATGGTGGTAAAAGTTTGATATCAGCAACCAATCAGATCAAAGCTTTCACTTGCCAAAATGAGAGCTGCAATCGAATCTGACTGGTTGCTACGTGCAGAACCTCCACTTTTGTTTTGCACTATAACCTCAGTATATTTCCGCCATTATTCCTACCTGAAGGACATATGACAGCATGACGGACACCTAGTGACATCACATGACAGACTTATTATAGCGTATTTCACCACAATTCCTTTGCATTTCAAGAGATTTCCACTCACTATTACACCCAATATTACATGGAGGGCAACCATAGGTGGGCAGATTTCTTGCCCATTGCAGTATTGTGTGCGTAATCTGCCCCTTTGTGGTCAAACTCGTCCCCCAAGATTGTATAGCATGTCTAAAAACAGCCAAGTGCTATATCAAATTCTTCTGGTTAATCAAAGGGTGCAACATACAGACAGGCTGACATACAGTGTAACGTTATTTAGGTTACTATGCAAGAAATCCTCATAGTAACCACAATTCCTTCTGCTCAACATAAGAAGGACCACAGTAGTACAGCGAGGACTATCATTTTATAGTCAGAACTTCTATCACACTACAGAGAAACGATTCAATGACCTACAGAGCAATAAAAGGACAGATCAGATGTATATACCTGAGGCAGCGCTGTGTTGAGTTGCCTTTGTAAAGAGTCCCGTTCATGGGTGACTTCCTGTAGTTTGCCCTGATTTAAAGCCAGAGTTTCCTGGGTCTCTCGTAGTGTGTCCAGCAGCCGGTCTCTTTCTTCCAGCATTGAAACCATGAGTTGCTCAAAGTGTGAATCAGAGTCTGTCTGTACGGGAGAGCCGGATCCATGGCTACCATTCCCCCCCGAAGGCATCTCAGCCTCGCTGATGGTTGGCATCACTTCGCACATCATCTAAAAAGAGAAAGTGGCAGCATTAAGATTACTGGCGTTCATCAAACACGTGAAGCTAAATATTCATAAAACACTTCCTTCAAAAAACAAAAAAAAAAACTAACGCCGTCCTCTTCTGCTGTTTAAAACTTCTATTGGTCTCTCTTAAGGTGGCCATACAAATTAGATTACAGTGTAACTAAACTTTTAAAAAACTTTTGACATGTCAGAAGTTTTGTTCAGTGGGGGTCCGAGCAGTGAGATCCCAACCCAATCACTAAAAACGTAGCAGCAGAAGAGCTGTGCCTCTTAGTTTCTGATCCGATATGAATCGGCCCGAGCGCTTCTGCCACTTCGTTTTAGCCATCGGTGGGGGTCCCATTGCTCAGACCCCCACCAATTAACACTTATGACATGTCAAAAGTTTAGCTACCCTTTAATGACGGCTGAACCACCCAATTTCAGCAGGACCGGCCGACCATTTAACGTGTCAGGGGAAAGCGTAGTCGGGCACGTTGGATTTAAACATGTCCGATCCTTTTGATTGTTAGGAGATAACCAGGAGTTCGGCAGCGGCTTTCTCCCTATTAAGAAAACATTCACATTTGGCCGGTCCGAGCGTGCGCGTGTATGGGGGGAGTTGGGAGGAATAGCTGTCGGCCGTACAAGCATGGCCAGCTTTAGGCTCTGTTCACATCTGCGTCCTGGTTTCCATTTAGTCGTGTGACATATCACCAGCGCACGACAGACACCATTGGCTTATATTTGATAGGGAGAATAGCGCTAATTGTGACAGGATCTGCAACGGAGAAGATATGAACAAAGCCTTAGTAAAATCTTTTACTGGGAATGCTGGGTAAGGCTGGGTTCACACGAGCACATTAACGTCCGTAATGGACGGACGTATTTCGGCCGGAAGTCCCGGACCGAACTCAGTGCAGGGAGCCAGGCTCCTAGCATCATAGTTATGTACGACGCTAGGAGTCCCTGACTCGTACTGAAAACATGATTACAGTACGGGACAGTTGTCCTGCAGAGAGGCAGGGACTCCTAGCGTCGTACATAACTATGATGCTAGGAGCCCGGCTCCCTGCACTGAGTTCGGTCCGGGACTTCCGGCCGAAATACGTCCGTCCATTACGGACGTTAATGTGCTTGTGTGAACCCAGCCTAACATTATGGATGCCATACAGCTCCGCAGGGGTTGTCATTTAGTTTAACTAGAGTACTAAGCTCTGTAACAAAATGGGAACAGAAAGGAGGGTATCCACCTATGAAAATCACATTTTGTAATAAGAGTCACCCATAAATCCTGCCTGGACCCCCAGTGATCAGCTGTAATCTGTGTGGAGACCTGTCAGCAAGTGCTCAAATCCCCTGCAGCGCCACCGCAGGGGAATTGAAGCACTACATAGTCCCTATTAAAATCAATGATCTATCCGTGTAATGCATGGACTTCCCGGGTGCTCCAGCTGATCGCTGGGGGTCTCAGCAGGGGGATACTTTGTGATCAGCTTATTGTCCACAGTGTAACAAGTAGGGACTGGAAAGTGGAGAACCCCTTTAAGTCAAAAAGCTGAGACCACAAATGAACAATAGATGACCAGCAGCTATACATGATCTACTCTTAAAACATTCATAAAATCAGAATACTACAATAACAATATAGGTCATTATCTATTTCACGACTTAGAAGAGGAAAAAGCATTTACAACAGGTGACGTCGGCATCTCACTTGGCATCATGTCGCTTCTGACCATGTAACTTCCACTTGGGGATTTTTCGATGATTTCCATTAGTGTAAAGATATGTGGCCGGATTTACTAATAGCGTGAAGATGGACGACACCACGTATACAAAGGAGATCAATGTACGCAGCACATCCACATAAACAGCAGACCATTCCTACAATATGGTTATATGGCATGGTGAGGAGATGCAAACGACCGATACGAAGACACAGGGATAAAAGTCCAGCTCACACTACACAAATTATATCATGGAAAGTGGCACCGAGCAAAAACATACAAGACACAGTCCTGCGTCATTATATATGAGAAGTCTATAGGGTCATTATATGGGGAGGACTAGAAGACATTTATATAGGACTGGTGTACAATGGTAAGAAGTCTTCAATCCCGCAGGGTAATATTTGACAGGTACTGTGCAGAATAAAGGGGGATCTGTCCCCAAGACCGACACGGTCACATCAGGGTCATAAACGTGACTCGATAGGCCGTTAATGCCTTACTGGTGGGGGTTGCAACCCCAGAATCCCAAAAATGGGGCACATGGCATCTCCCATAGACTTAGAGGACCCTTCACTTCTCCTGACATGTCTGTTTTACTTGTATTCCCCATGAAACAACAATTCTAGGACATCTTTTCTAAGAACTCTGCGTTGTGCCGTTCCTCTGTTATTCCGCCTTGAAATTTATGAATAAATTGACAACTGGGTGTTACCATTCCCCTGGTCAAAGGGGCGTGTTCCTACAGTCACGGTCAGCACTGATTGGACATGGTCTGTCTGTGTAGGGACACACCCCCAACTGGTAACACCCAGTTGTCAATGTATTCATACAGTTCTAGGAGGAACAACAGAGGAACGGCACAACATAGTTCTAAGCAGACGCTCCCGAATTGTTATTTACAATTATTTACTAAAACAGATGTCAGGAGTGGTGCCCGGTCCTCTTTAAATGTTGGAAATAGTGGGGTTCTCTACTGATGTCACCTGTTTGGGGGACCAGGCACTATCTCACGTCTGTGGCAACGTTATATGCAATTCTATACAAAAGCGGTGATGTCGATCTACAACTCTTAGCATGCCCATCTACAGAGCATGCTCGGAGTTGTAGTCCTGGAAGACAAGGATTTAGAGAATAACGGAAGGTGCAGGAAACCAATGCATTCCTCCCAGCGGAATGGCAGGAGGAATCACCTGCCAGGCTCCTATAGAAGTGTGATGCCACAGTACCCGTCAATCAGCCAATAAGATCAGAAGGATGCTCTGCAAACAGCGCTCTACACCTTATTATCAGGACTGTGGGGTGATTTACTGGGTGACCCCCTAGACTGGTATTATTGGGGCATCGGATACATGATCTCTTGCGGACAGATCCTCCGACACGATGAACGTACGTTGTAAAACGCAACATTAACAACAACTTGTAAACTTTGTTTTATAGCAAAAGTAACAAAATGTGCAATAAACCATCACTATGATCAGTGCGCCAGCCACACAACGCAGACACGTACACACAGGACGCACGTATCAGCGGAACGCACACGGCAAAAAAGTGCGAAATAAATCAGAACATATAACAAGCCATATAGTAAAATAACAAAGACACCAATGACAGGCTGGAGCTGACCACAGACTAGTCCTGAGGACTGTATACAATAATAACCTTATAATAGTGCTGGGACTATTAATAACCGCATTATAATACATGTCATGGGTATCCGTGTAATATAACGCACAATCATACATACACCGCATAGAAGTAGGGACATTCGCGATTTTTACCTTGCTGTGTCCTCCCGGTATCCGTCCACTAACGTGTTAACCTGTGTTCTGCATGTACCGGGCCGGTGGAATTGGAGGGGGGGGGGATCCCGGGGGCCGCACACAGGAGCTGGGGAAGGGGGGGATGCCGGGGTCCGTACACCGAGGGAGCAGGGGAATCCCACAGACACTTCCTGCGCCGGCCCCGGTGCTCCCTGCTGTCCCGTATAGGGGTGGAGCGCAGCAGGGCACGGGATCCCCTGTTCGGTGTCCGGGTTCGGTCAGGCCGCCTCTCTGTACCCGGCATACACCGCGGCGCCTGGTCGGTGCGTGACGTGCCCGGCATGCATTGCGTCACGCAGTGGGAGGACTTCGAAGAGCTGTTACCAGGGATACGGGGGCTGTGAAATGTCCGTGACAGAGAACCAATGAAAAGAGAGGAGGCGGGGCAGAGTTAAGACGCTGAGTGACGAGAGGAGCGCTGAGTATAAGGCCGTGTTCACACAGTGCAGATTTAATGCAGCTTTTGCATGTATTTGTTTAAGCCAGGAGCGGAACCTAAACAGAATAAATATATAAAGAAAGGCCTTATAGGTCTGTTCTCCTGGATTTTATTCTTGTTTTGGCTTAAAAAAAATGCATGCAAAATCTGAAGCAAATCTGCACTGTGTGAACAAGGCCTATAACCGACGTCTTAGTCCTACAGTCTAGTGTGGAACTGATGTCTTATATCTATAGTGTAATCTAGAACTGACGTGTTATATCTACAGTGTCATCTAGATCTGAGGCGTTATGTATGCAGTATAGCCTAGAACCGATGTCTTATGTCTACAGTATAGTATAGAACTGATGTTTTATCTACAGTCTAGTCTAGAACCGACATCTTATGTCTACAGAGTAGTCTAGAACTGGCGTGTAATGGCTACAGTGTAATCTAGATCTGAGGCGTTTTGTATGCAGTGTAGTCTAGAACTGATGTTTTATCTAGTCTAGACCATAACTGACGTCTTGAGTCTACAGTGTAGTCTAGAACTATATATCAAAAAAGATAATTTATTAAAATGATGTTCTGCCATTAATAAGTGGTTTTTCCATTATAAATAGATATCTTAATTATTGTACAGAGAAAAAAATCTGCAGCTGCTTAATCTGCTTTATGTCTCAATTTGCAGCATGTTGAAGATCTCTGCTTGTAATCAGTGAATGAAAAGGCTGGAGATTTGTACAGAACTAGTCCTGCTCCAGTCTACAATATACATTTTACCTGCACTGATACATTGCAGCAAACTAGTAGAGAGATTTGTGCTGATGTTTATATTTCCCAGATTGGATACAATTGTCGCGAACCCTCAGCCGTGAGAAGTCTTAGGTCTATAGGTAAGATGTTCTCGTCCATTGACAACAAGCAGAGATATTACAATGGTGTTAAACACAGTTTAATAGAAAGTTGCAGAACTTTTCATAATACTGTAGAGAGTTTCCGGCACTGTTATGGGGGTTCTGTTATGGGGTCACTGACGTCCAAATCCTGCGCTCAACTATACATCTGAGCAGCCGTTACATTGTAGCTTTGTTCACATCGTGTATTTTAGTTTCGGGACAATGACCTGTTATTATTGTATGGCCCTAAACATGATGTGAACAGGATGAGCCACCAAACATGTATTTCAGTCGGCCGGCCTGGGGGTGCAATGTTATGGCGACAAACCTGCACATAGCCAAGCCTAAATAATTATAACAAACTATAACAAACCCATAATAATAATAATAATGATGATGATGATGATGAAGAAGACGCTGACGTCACGTTGTGATTCACACGCTGACAATCTCTACCCTCCCCTTTACCTTCCACTTTCTATGTGTCAGCTCTGCCAGTTTCTCCGTGGTTTCCCCTTCATATACATATTCAGTATTGGGAGTTTGGATTGTTTACAAATTAACTATTAAATCTCATTATTGAATCTGATTGTTTGGGGAATGTCCCTTGATGTTCAGTCCTTTGTATTCGCATCTGAATAAAACACACAATGATGAGGACGTAAAGCACCCAGGGGTCCAACGAAAAGGTAAAATGGGATATGTCCATCTATGCAACCAATTTTATGTATTCCTCCCAGGCATCTAAAAAAAATAAAAATGAAACAACTTTGCAAATGGGCTTGTGCCTCCAGCTCTTATGTCAGGCTCGTGTCTGAATTGCGCACGTAAAAAAACGCAGTGTTTTTCCTACATTTCTTATCCGTGTGCGTTGCGTATTGGCATCAGTGTGCTTTGCGTGTGTCATGCGTTCGTCATGTCCGTGCAAGCGCTTCATTTTTTTTTTTACATTTATTTCTCTGCTTTTCTATGTATCTGTTGTGTGAAACACGGATGGTGAAAACCCAGCAATATCGGACATGCAGTGAGTTTCACGCCACGGACTCTCGCTGCATGAAAACTCACGCATGTCTGAATAGCCCCATTGAAATCAATGGGTCCGTGTGCTGTGCGTTATATTAACTCACAGCACATGGACGAGTATTACGCTCGTCTGAATGAGCCCTTAATCTTGCCAACTTTTAAAAAGGGACATCAGGAATATTTCAAAAAGCGCCATGCGAAGCCCCGCCCATTTATCTTAGATATGCCCCCAAACGACAGCATTTACATTAAAAAATAGTGCATATGACCCACCTTTATCACACCCCAAATTTAATATAGACCCCCCAAACTAACACAGACCCCCTAAAAAAAATACAAACCCCAGACCAGAACTCCTAAACAAAAACAGGCCCCAGTCCCCAAAATACAGATAGCAGACTCCCTAAATAAATAAAGACCACCCCAGGCCCCCTAAATACTGACCTTAAATAATTTTATATCCCCAGACCAGGCCACCTAAATAAATATAGACACTAGACACCCTAAATACACGCCTAGGACCAAAAGTGCAAATGTCCACCTCTTACCGATCCTGCAGTCCCTTAATTCCCAAAGGAACGGGAAGAGGTGAGTATATTTTAAAGGACACGTGGCACCCTTGAGATATGTCTGCTCTTCCGGGAGTCTGGGAAGTCTTGCTTTTTTTTATGAGAGTCTCCCAGACATTCTGGGAGAATTAGTAAGTATGTCCTATGCAGACCTATGTGTTTCCATGGTTACAGACTGCATACAAACCCTGTGTGTAGTCGGATTCTATAGTCATGTGTTACTACCCTCCCTGTAACTCCTCCTCTACTGTCTGCAGGTTTACAAGTAGAGGTGGCATGGTGGTGGAGTAACACA
Source organism: Rhinoderma darwinii (assembly GCF_050947455.1). Classification (NCBI taxonomy): domain Eukaryota; kingdom Metazoa; phylum Chordata; class Amphibia; order Anura; family Rhinodermatidae; genus Rhinoderma; species Rhinoderma darwinii. The sequence goes on along the minus strand of NC_134695.1, from coordinate 63,389,207 downwards.
TGACTGCAAAGTCAAACTACATACATCGTTTGTTTCTAGTCTGTTACCATGGAGACACATAGGACTGAATAGGCGCTGCATACACAAAACGGTGAGATATTCTCTTTTGTTTGCTTGTAGTTTACAACCAAAGAAACACATAGACCTGCAAAGGAGCTGTATACACAAAACAGTGTTGTTTCATTTTTTTCTTTTAAATACGTTGGAGCAATAGAAAACATTAGTTGTAAGGGTATGTTCACACGAGGGCGTCCGTTACGGCTGAAATTACGGGGATGTTTCAGCCTGAAAACATCCCCGTAATTTCAGCCGTAACGGCTAGAACGCCGTGTCAATTACGGACGTAATTGGCGCTGCTATTCATTGGAGTCAATGAATAACGGCTCCAATTACGGCCAAAGAAGTGACAGGTCACTTCTTTGACGCGGGCGTCTATTTACGCGCCGTCATTTGACAGCGGCGCGTAAATATACGCCTCGTGTGAACAGACAAACGTCTGCCCATTGCTTTCAATGGGCAGATGTTTGTCAGCGCTATTGAGGCGCTATTTTCAGACGTAATTCGGGGCAAAAACGCCCGAATTACGTCCGTAAATAGGCCGTGTGAACATACCCTAAAGGCGGACGTGGCGTATAACAACGGTTGGCTTCAGTGAACTGTCTCTTTGTCTCTTACTAATTTTGGAGAATGTACTGGATGAAGTTAGATGTCCGATAATCACTTTGTGGTTGCTCCCTACAGACAACGCGGCTTTGTGAAACTCAATCCAAAACGACTGACTTGGATTACTTATGGAAAGAATATGCTACATGATATGACTGATGATGCAGCTCGAACAAATTAATTTGTATCTCGTAACTTGTGTTAATTAGATTTGATCATTTCTGTGGATTCTTATATTTCTCTCTAGTTTTCTTTGTTTTCCAAGACAAGATTTTCGAGGGCAAAGAAATTATTGCCTTTAAATGTGTTATGTAATAACCAAGATTCATATTCATTTGTCCTGATGTCATGTGATTATAAGGGTATGTTCACACGCTTAACAAAAAACGGCTGAAAATACGGAGCTGTATTCAAGGACAAACAGCTCCTGATTTTCAACCTATTTTTTAACCAACTTGCTTTTTTTGCTGCGTTTTTGGAGCTATTTTTCTATTGAGACAATGAAAAACGGCTCCAAGAAACGGCTCAAGAAGTGACATGCACTTCTTTTCTACTTCTTTAAAAACGGTGCATAAAAAAACGCCCCGTGGGAATGGAAAACCGTTTTTCCCATTGAAATCAATGGGCAGATGTTTGGAGGCACTAAGCCTACGTATTCTCAGCCGTTTTTCGGGCGCTTACGGCCCAAAAAACGTCTGATAATAGGTCGTGCGAACATACCCTCACAGTCCATTGTAAAGCTGACCTTATACATAAGATAGCTGCTGGCCGATTGCAGCTAGCTCCCCCGACCTCCCCATACACATGATGCCTCAGCTCGGCCACTCGTACATGAGGAGAGGGAGACAAGTTTTTCCAATGCATCTAAAATAAATAAAAATGAAGCAACTTTGCAAATAGTCCTGATAAAATATATCCTACTGTTTTGTGTCTACAGCTCCTATGCAGAGCAATGTGTCTCCATAGTTACAGACTACAAATAAACCCTGTCTGTAGTCTGATCCTGCAGTTATACTTCCTTCTATGGAACCATTCCTTAATAGAGTAAAATATTTTAAAGGAATTGTTTCAAGTTCAGTTGAATACAGCAATCATGGGTGACAAGGTTTGCAGTGTTTTTTAGGAAAAGTTTACTTTGTGATTCATCTGAGCGATGATCTGATTATCCAACTTGTCACACAATGACACGCTATTTAACACTCTAAAGAACGTAGGTGTTTACATGCAGATATATAACACCAAGCTGAGGAGATGTGCAATGGAGAGATTCACACCCGGCCAAACACGCTGGAATAAGGCAAGTGCTACACGATGAATCAGTAACGTGCGCAGTGCGGTAAAGTCATGGTCACGATTTGGTTTCTGTTGTTGCCTATGGTATAAAAAGTTGCAAACAACCTTGTGACAAAATGTCTTATTGTGTTGAAATGTTTGTGTTAGTTGCAAAGTCATTTGTCCAATAAGAAACAGTTCAAGTTGTCATGGTCGGAAATATACCGTTATGAAATACCCCAGACTAAAAGGGTATTCCACTAATTATGGCATAAATGTCTGATAGATGCAGGTCCCACCTCTGGGATCGCACCGATCTCCTAAACAGGGGTCCCCTGACTTCATTCCGCCTGGTGAGGCGGGCATTTCTGACTATTTCTGTAACCCCCAGAGAATTGAATAGACGTTATGGAAACAGCGTGGCACAGCGGGTAACATGCTGAGTGTGCATGTGAACTCAATGGGGAGAGGGAATAAGCCGCAGCTAGCTTATCTTCCATGAGAACAAAGGATCGATCCCTCTTTCCCCCCCGACATCTGCCATCAGTGGAGAGTCTGGAGACCACCATACACATTAGATGATCGGCCGGCGTTTATTTAAAGTGTATGGGCACCTTTAGATCTTATGCACATAGCTGTGTTACACATACCTCCCAACTGTCCCAGGTTCATCAGGACAGTCCCGGATTCTGGGTGGTTTCTCCCGCTGTCAACTGTATCTATGTCGACAGGACGCAGATACAGTTGAACCCAATCCTGAAGCAGGGAATCATTAGCTCCTTGCTTCAGAATTAGTTCAAAGTGGAGGAGCAAAGGGAGCTCCTCCGCTCGCCGAGGACTCCCCGGGCACAGCGTTACTATTAGCGCTGTGCTCGGGGAAGCCCTTGACATCATTGTCCACAAATGGACAGTGACATCAGTGGCTACTGTATGAGCGGAATCCACTTTTGCCGATGATCTGGCCGTGGATTCCGCTCCTGGAGGAAACCCCTGAGGTCACTGTCCATATATGGACACTGACGTCAGGGGCTCCTCCTCGAGCGGAATCCCCGGCCAGAGTCGGCAACTGGGATTCTGCTCGAGCAGTAGCCACTGACGTCACTGTCCATATATGGACAGTGACATCAGGGCTTCCCTCTAGGAGCGGAATCCCCGGCCTATGCGCTCGCTGGGGATTCCGCTCCTAGAGGGAGTCCCAATGGCCCTATCTACAGGGGGGGTGCTATCTTAAAGGGGCGGGGGGGTGCGGCACTATCAACATGGACATTGTTGCCCTATATAGGGGCACTATCTGCATGGGCACTGTGGCACTATCTACAAGGGCACTGGCACTTTATATGTGGGCTCTGGCACTAGGGGCAGCTTTGGGGGCATTATACTGTATAAGTGCAGCTAGGGGTCATTATACTTTAAGGGGCAGCTATGGGGGCATTATGCTGTATTGGGGAATTAAGCTGTATGGGGCAGCTATGGGGGCATTATACTGTATGGGGGCATCTGTGTGGGCATATACTGTATGGGGGCATTATACTGTATAGGGCAGCTATGGGGGCATTATGCTGCATGGGGCAGCTATGGGACATTATGCTGTATGGGGGGAATTTGTTTGGGTTTTATACTGTATGGGGGCATCTGTGTGGGGATTATACAGTATGGGACCATCTGTTTGGGCATTATACTGCATGGGAGAATCTGTGTTGTTTTTATACTGTATGTGTGCATCTATGGGGGCATTATACTGTATGGTGGCAGCTACAGGGCATTATACTGTGTGGGGGCAGCTATGGGGGCATTATATGGTGTGGGGGCAGCTATGGGGGCATTATACCGTATGGGTGGGGGCATTATACTGTGTGGGAGGCACTATGGTGGCATGATACTGTGTGGGCTGAACCATGTGTGTATGGGCGGGGATTGGGGGGGGATTAGAGGTGAGGCTACCCGCGCCGCATCGGTTGTCCCTCTTTGTGATTCTTGAAAGTTGGGAGGTATGGTGTTACGTCTCCGTACAAGTTGTACAGCTGCAATACCAGAAATGTATTGAGCCATCATACTGTACCTCAGATTTCATATGGAGGCAAACATAGGGGATTAATACTGTATCCAAAAGAAAAATAAAATCCATGTTCCAATTGATGTCGTACTATGGATGTATTTTCCCCTATAACCATTGCTTCTACAGGAGAATTCCCCCATAATGTGGTGCACCATACAGCGGCACGTGCAAATTGACGTGTGTAAAATGACTGGCCCTAGAGGTAAAGTGATCTTCTCCAAATCCTGCTTCAGATGGGTTTGGCCCTTGTTGAATCTCATAGATCAGTTATTATATCAAGGCCTAGGGCCAATGGAGGAGCCTATGAGTTCACCCCTAGTTGGATGTAACAATGCCCGACATGGAATATTTTTGGTTAACTGTTTTTGAAACGCAGGTTGCATAAAATTATATTAGTTCTTTACTGTTCAAATATATCTGGATTACAATTTATATGGACACCATTGTAGATCTCACAGGATTTTTAGCCTAGTTTTCAATGTATCCTGACTTGGCAGCCATATTGGTTTTCATTTTCAAATTTGTTTGTAACAATGTATCAGTCTAGACAATCCTCTATGAACTAAATACAGCAGCACAAATCTCTCCGTCTCTCGTGTCCATGATAAGGAATTGAAACCCAAAATACATTGTTTGCAATGGGGCTGATTTGCAATATTAGATTCAGCCTTTGGACAAGAGTGATGAAGTGAGCAGCCATGTTTTCTAATCTCATGCAATCCTATAGATACAGCTCAAAGGTAGCTGGACAACATGTACCTAAAGTCCTCATCCAGCCTGGGGGTGGAAGAAAGTATGAAGGTGGCTATTCACCTCAGATAGCTGTTGGTCAAACGCTTGTTCAGCCGACAACAATTCCTCCGAACTCCACCATACAGATTCACGCTAGGTTGGCCGAGCGTGCATGTGTTCTCAGTGGGGGGAGGGGAGTACCCCGTTGTCAGACTCCGCTGGCAGCGGCTTATCTCCTGCGGGAACAAAGGATCGGACTTACTGAAATCCTTGTTTTCCTCCGACATCTGCCGTCAAGGAAAGGTCGAGACACCACCATACACATCAGATGGTTGGCCGGTCCCGCTGAAATTGGCCAACGTTCATCTAATGTGTACAGGCACCTTAAGGGGAAGCGACTACTGTGCCTGGAATGTAGAAAACATGGAGTTGTTGTTTGAACAGATAATAAAACCCTTTGTTTCTATGTCCACTCATATGATTTCTTTGTGATACTACGGAATTACATTCCTTGTTTATCTATTGATATGACGGATATGACGGATACCAGGAAAAATGAGCACACATCACGCTCCACAGCAAATGTAATAACATGTAAACTATCTGAGGTTCTACAAAGGCAAGGCTGGCATTAGCAGCAGGCAAAGGTGGGCAGATGCCAGGGGCCACAGAACTTGGGGGCAGCATTCTCTATGATTTTCAAGTAGGTGAGGTAGACAAGGAGCCTACTTTTAGGCGCCACGGACTGTCACCCGCATTTGCGCGCCGAGCTCAAATTATAAAATGTAACGACTGCGTGGTATCTGGACCCACACGGGCCACTCCACCGTAGCAGAGTTGCAGCTGGCCAAACAAGAGTCAATGATTGTCTATAGGACAAGAGTACCTATATACAAGATTCGACAGACACGTGGCGTAGCAGACTCTTGGCATAGCAAACGCTTGGCACAGATGACACTTGGCACAGATGACACTTGGCACAGATGACACTTGACTCCAACACTAGACTTCTCACAGGAACAAACACAATTACTGGAAACGGGATACAGGAACACAGGATACAGGATACAACTAAGGGACCATTTGCAATAACGAACATGGGCAGTCACAACAACGCTCAGGCAAGGAGGAAGGGGCAGAGCCCTTTTTATAATTCAGGGTGTTGTTGGGATTGGGTAGGAAACATTTACAGGTGCGCGCTGTTCCTTTAAGGCCGGGGGACGAGGGCGCGTGCGCACCTTAGAAAACACTACAGGGCAGTGCAGCCGCGTGTTCTGGCATCTCTGAGAAGGGAGATGCCTTCAGTAGTTTAAAGGGAATGTGTTGCCAGAAAAACATTTTTTTTTTTTTTTTAATTAAACAATTAGTGTGTAGGTGATTAAACATTGTTCACATTTTTTTATTTTTTTTCACGAGTCAGGAAATATTATAAATTAGATTCTAATTTATAATATTTCCCATTGCTGGTCACTAGATGGAGCTATTCCCAAAATTGCAGCATTGCAAAATTGGGTAAAAAGCCCTCGCTCTAGTGAGCTCTCAGCATCCCCCCCTCCTTTATCCTGGCTAGTGCCGGGATAAACGAGGGGTTTCGAACGGTGTAACCTCCTACACTGTGTGTCGCCATTTTTTGAGCTAACACACAGTGTAGTAGGTTTACATACAGTAGTAAACACACACAAACACGAACATACATAGAAATCTCTTACCTGCTCCTGTCGCCGCGGCTCCCTCCGGCCCGTCCGCTCCGTCTGCTGCCGCTGGTCCAAGTGCACAAGTCCGGAAGCCGCGACCGGAAGTAGTAATCTTACTGTCCGGCCGCGACTTCCGGTCCACAGGAAAATGGCGCCGGACGGCGCGCATTTCAAATTGGACTGTGTGGGAGCGGCGCATGCGCAGTTCCCACACAGACGGCGTACACAGAACTGGATGGGACGGGACCCGTTCGCAGTCCCTATGGGACTGTGGCTGCCGTATTCCATGTCTGTATGTGTCGTTAATCGACACATACAGAAATGGAACAAAAAATGGCAGCCCCCATAGGGAAGAAAAAGTGTAAAAATAAGAAAAAGTAAAACACAAACACACAAATAAATATAAACGTTTTTAATAAAGCACTAACATCTTTAACATATTAAAAAAAAAAATGTGATGACACTGTTCCTTTAAAGGTCTGTAGCCGCGCCCGCTGGAAGGTAAGAGAAGTCAGCGGTCCGCCGACGCGAACATCACCTAAAGTATAGGAGCATGGTCCGTAAATGCAAAAAATAGGACATGTACTATTTTTTGTGGGTCATTTCTATGGCCCGGACACACAACCGTAAATATACAAGAAGGTGTCTGTGGCTGATAGAAATGAATGGGTCCGTAATTGTGGATAAAAATTACGGTCATGTGTATGAGGCCTTACTCGGTTGCCCAAGGGCCCGGATATCCCAGACCATAATCTTGAGTCTGCAAGGTCCGCCCTGCAACTGTCCACCTGCGACTGTCCGATTGCAATGTAGCGAGTTTTCGTATCCTTACACCATAAAAAGATAAACCAGCTGTTAGTTCGGCGCGTTTTCCCCCACACTAAAAGCGTTATCACAGTCCCTTTAAACCTTTTCTATACCGTGAACGTTGCTGTCACGTATTAATGGAAAATTAGATTTTAGGTTTGCAGGAATTAATTGTTCCATATTGACTTGTCTGTCAGGCTTGAAATAACACAGAGGTAACATAGAAAGCGCGGAGCCCCCCCCCCCCCCACTTTGTTAGTAAATGGACCTGACCTAAAGATAATTCCTCTGCAAGTCACCAAGAAGGAAGCTGCAGGGTGAGATATCCGTATAGAACATGTGAGGATAAAAAGCAAGAAGCCAGAGGGCAGCAATCACAAAATGTAATTGCTGCCAGTTTCCATTAAAAAGTCTATAGAAATGTTATCCCTCCCCCACCGGCCCCCTGGCTGTCTGATGGAAAGTCTTGTTATATCCGCTCCCATATCTTGTAGGCCAATCTCACTAGCGGTTTACTGAGGCTTCACTAGATAGTCGTATTCTCCAGCTCAATCTGTTCTGAAAGGGGTTGTCTACTTTAGAAAATGCCTTTTTTGTTAGACGAGTCCCGCAATAATGAGTTGTCCATAGGGTGTCCTGCTGCTGGGATCCCAAGCGATCAGCTGTAATCCGTGGAGGAACCTGGCAGCAATTATTAAAATCTCCTGCAGCACCTCCACAGGAGAAATGAAGCATTACATGGTGATTATTGAAATCAATGGGCTATCTGTGTAATGCATCGACATCCTGGGTCCTCCAGGGCGAGAGACACTCTTTACTCTGGCTAAAAAAGGAGGGTCCTGAATTGTCAGACTCCCCCTTTATTAGCTCAGAATTTCCTAACATTTGAAAATGGATTTTCTAAACTAAGGCCCTATGCACACGAACGTGCTTTTGCGGCCGTAATTCCCCCGAAAATCCACGGGAGAATTGCGGCTCCATTCATTTCTATGGGGCCATGCACACGACCGTGGTTTCCACGGTCCGTGCATGACCCAGGAGCCTGGACCGCAGAAAGAACTGTCTTATTACGGCCGTGTTCTGCGGTCCAGGCTCATAGGAAATAATGGACGCGGCCATGTGCACGGCCCGAAATTTGCGTGCGGCTAGCGGGTAACACTCCGCTGCCAGGCGACCCGAAAATCACGGCCGTGCACATGGCTATGGTCGTGTGCATGAGGCCTTAGAATAATAGAAGGGATACAATATATATATAAAAAAGCTGAAGTTACTTCTGCGCAAAATTTTATCCCAAGTGAAGAACCTCTCCTGGAAGTAGGTGGATCAGTAGCTAAGTCTACCATAAAGAGAAGACTTCATGAGAGGAAATACAGAGGGTTCACCACAAGGTGCAAACCATTAATCAGCCTCAAAAATAGAAAGGCCAGATTAGACTTTGCCAAACAACATGTAAAGAAGCCGCCCAGTTCTGGAACCGCATGAAACTAAGATCAACCTGTACCAGAATGATGGGAGGAAGAAAGTATGGAGAAGGCTTGGAACGGCTCATGATCCAAAGCACACCGCGTCCTCTGTAAAACATGGTGGAGGCAGTGTGATGGCATGGTGGGGGCAGTGTGATGGCGTGGTGGGGGCAGTGTGATGGCATGGTGGGGCAGTGTGATGGCATGGTGGAGGCAGTGTGATGGCATGGTGGGGGCAGTGTGATGGCATGGTGGGGGCAGTGTGATGGCATGGTGGAGGCAGTGTGATGGCAGTGTGATGGCATGGTGGAGGCAGTGTGATGGCATGGTGGGGGCAGTGTGATGGCATGGTGGAGGCAGTGTGGTGGCATGGTGGGGGCAGTGTGATGGCAGGGTGGGGGCAGTGTGATGGCATGGTGGGGGCAGTGTGATGGCATGGTGGGGGCAGTGTGATGGCATGGTGGGGCAGTGTGATGGCATGGTGGAGGCAGTGTGATGGCATGGTGGGGGCAGTGTGATGGCATGGTGGGGGCAGTGTGATGGCATGGTGGAGGCAGTGTGATGGCATGGTGGAGGCAGTATGATGGCATGGTGGAGGCAGCGTGATGGCATGGTGGAGGCAGTGTGATGGCATGGTGGAGGCAGTGTGATGGCATGGTGGGGGCAGTGTGATGGCATGGTGGAGGCAGTGTGATGGCATGGTGGGGGCAGTGTGATGGCATGGTGGGGGCAGTGTGATGGCATGGTGGAGGCAGTGTGATGGCATGGTGGGGGCAGTGTGATGGCATGGTGGAGGCAGTGTGATGGCATGGTGGGGGCAGTGTGATGGCATGGTGGAGGCAGTGTGATGGCATGGTGGGGGCAGTGTGATGGCATGGTGGGACAGTGTGATGGCATGGTGGGGGCAGTGTGATGGCATGGTGGGGGCAGTGTGATGGCATGGTGGAGGCAGTGTGATGGCATGGTGGAGGCAGCGTGATGGCATGGTGGGGGCAGTGTGATGGCATGGTGGGGGCAGTGTGATGGCATGGTGGGGGCAGTGTGATGGCATGGTGGAGGCAGTATGATGGCATGGTGGAGGCAGCGTGATGGCATGGTGGAGGCAGTGTGATGGCATGGTGGGGGCAGTGTGATGGCATGGTGGAGGCTGTGTGATGGCATGGGTATGCATGGCTGCCAAAGGCACTGGGTCACTAGTGTCTATTGAAGATGTGACTGAAGACAGAAGCAGCCGGATGATTTCTGAAGTATTCAGGGATTTACTTTCTGCTCAGATTCAACCACATGCAGCAGGTTGATTGGACGTCGCGTCACAGAACAGATGGACAATGACTCAAAACTTACTGTGAAAGCAACCCAGGAGTTTATAAGGCAAAGAAGTGGAATATTCTGCAATGACCAAATCATCACCAGATCTCAACCCGATCGAGCTGCATTTCACTTGCTTAAAGGGAATGTGTTGCCAGCAAAACATGTTTTGTTTTTTTTAGTTAAACAATTAGTGTGTAGGTGATTAAACATTGTTCTAATTTTTTTTTTTTTTTCACGAGTCAGAAAATATTATAAATTGGATTCAATTGGATTCTAATTTAGAATATTTTCCATTGCTGGTCACTAGATGGAGCCATTCCCAAAATTGCAGCATTGCATGTTGTAAAGCAACCACATTGCTTTATGCTGCAAAATTGGGTAAAAATCCCTCGCTCTAGTGAGCTCTCAGAATCCCCCCCTCCTTTATCCTGGCTAGTGCCGGGAGAAACGAGGGGTTTGAACGGTCTAACCTCCTACACTGTGTGTCGCCATTTTTTGAGCTAACACACAGTGTAGTAGGTTTACATACAGTAGTAAACACACACTGAAACACAAACATACATAGAAATCCCTTACCTGCTCCAGTCGCCGCCGCTCCCTCCGGTCCATCCGCTCCGTCTGCTGCCGCTGCTCCATGTGCACAAGTCCGGAAGCAGCGACCGGAAGTAGTAATATTACTGTCCGGCCGCGACTTCCGGTCCACAGGAAAATGGCGCCGGACGGCGTGCATTTCAAATTGAACTGTGTGGGAGCGGCGCATGCGCCGTTCCCACACAGCGGCGTACATGATAGTGGATGGAACGGGCCCCGTTTGCAGTCCCTATGGGACTGGAGCTGCCGTATTCCATGTCTGTATGTGTCGTTAATCGACACATACAGAAATGGAAAAAAAAATGGCAGCCCCCATAGGGAAGAAAAAGTGTAAAAATAAAAAAAAGTAACACACAAACACACAAATTAATCCAAACGTTTTTAATAAAGCACTAACATCTTTAACATATTAAAAAAAAAATTGTGGTGACACTGTTCCTTTAAGACAGGACTTAAGGCAGAAAGACCCACAAACAAGCAACAACTGAAGACGCTGCAGTAAAGGCCGAGCAAAGCCTCACAAGGGAGGAAACCCAGCGTGTGGTGATGTCCATGGGTTCCAGACTTCAGGCCGTCATTGCCTGCAAAGGATTCTCTACAAAGTATTAAAAAAAAAAAAACATTTTATCTATGGTAATGTTAATTTGTCCAATTACTTTTGAGCCCCTGAAATGCGGAGACTGTGTAGAAAAATGGCAGCAATTCCTAAACATTTCACAGGATATTTTTGTTCAACCCTTTGAAGTAAACCTGAAAGTCTAAACTTCAATTGCATCTCAGTTGTTTCATTCCAAATCCAATGTGGTGGCAGCAGAGCCCAAATCATGAGGATTGTGTCACTGTCCAAATAATTCTGGACCTAACTGTATGTTTCTATATTTTAACTGTTTGAAAACCTAATAAAAATATGTAAAAAATAAAAAAAACAGATCTAAGCTAAAAACTTGTTGCTAAATATCAGTCACGCAGAAAGTAAATAACCCAAAGTGCGGCCAAAGCAAAGTTTCATTAGCATAATTGATGCTCCTGCTTCATATTGGTCTTCAGGTGCTGTATTTTTGGATGGGGTCCTGCTGGTTTGGGGGGTGAGATCAGCCGTGGGAATGTGTTCTGCAGCATATTAAAATGCTGGTACAGTCACAGATTCTTATGGCAAATGTTCAAGGATTTCATATCCCATACGTTTTCTTATGTTGTAGTCATGGCAGCTAAACTTTTCCTGTACAAGTTCAGGTCTTTTCTGCTTTTCTGAAACCTCAAAAGATAGTTATGTCCAGATCCCGCCTGAAAAAAAAGGTAAAAGTTCATTTACTGATCTGCAGAAATTCTTAAATATTTGAAACATCACCCTGAAAGTCAAATATTCAGAACCGAGGACCAAAACTTCTTCTGGGGCCAGGGCTCTATGCGACTAAACAGTGGCGTCTATTGCACAAATGCGATTGCATTAGATCACAGTGCGAAATCGCAATGACGGTAAATCCCAATGTCCTTGTGGCTCTTTACCTTGATTATTGTGTTTCATTTCCGGTAACAGAATATTCTAAGCAGTGTCAATGGGGTTTGAGTTCTCTATATAAAGCCTTTCCATTATGGAAATCAACAGTCGTCACAACGCAGGCTTAAAGGAGTTGTCCCATAAAGACTTTTTGTATGTAAGGTGGATCGGGTGATCAGCTGATTGCCATGGGTCCGACTTCTTTAACCCCCAGCGATCAGCTGATGTTGCTGGGAAAAACGGAGTCTGGCTATTAATATTGTAGTGGCCCCTGCAGGGTAAATGCAGCATTTTACGACAACTATGCAAATGAATGACGGCCCATATAATGCACGGATGTGCCGGGTCTCAGTTCTGGCTCATAGAAGGCGGCAAATGACGTCCAAATGGACAGGGGTTGTCTTTATGAGACAACCCTGTTTACCAAAATGATCTTCAAGTGTAGGACTGGGATTTCTTAGACCCACGGGAGGAAATTATTCTGATGGTCCACCCTTCACCTATAGGGAACATGTGCACATCCATGTTGAGTTTTATCCTAGTCTTTGTTGCTATCATTGTAGACACAGAACATATCATCAATAAGGTCTAATAGGTTATTTGTGAATCATCCCATAAAAAAATAGACCCTAGTGGCAAGTGATTGGCTCCAAAGAGCTGCAAATTGGGTTGTTGTCTGCTGGACCTTTGTGCCGATTATTGTGTTAGAGCCTGGGACCACCAGAGGATCCTCCGGGACTATATCAGACCAGTCCGACCTTGTGATCTTCTTACAAGTTTTCACTGTATTTCTCTCTTTAAATAGGAACTGCGCTGTCACAAACCTTTTTATATGTCATAGAGATATGTCTGAAGTTTTGATTGGTGGGTGTCCGGGTGCTGAGACCCCCACGGTCGCTGAAACAAAGGCGCAGAAGCGCTCATAGAAAATCTATGTGATACCATCTTCTGCTAATAGGTAAAGCCGATCAGAGCCGAAGGAGCTGAGCACTCGGCTGAATGTTTCTACCTCTATGTTTCAGTGATTGGTGGGATCTCAGCATCCGGACCCCACCGATCAAACCATCTGACATGTCAAAAGTTTTGTAAAAGGGCAATTACTCTTTAAGTGACAGTCGGCAGCAGTATTGACAGCCCTGGTGATCTGTCTGTTACTGCAGGTAGATATAAGGAATGTGCGGTATGTGGAATTCCAAAAACGTCACTCCAGGGAACATGCAGCGTCTTCCCAAACACTCGCAGTGGTATGATTCCTAAAAGACAATGTTGATCTTGTAAAGGTTCTCACTAAAAGTCTACACAATGGATTTCCTGGGGGCCGAAGTTACTAATTCTTGAAAATACAGATGAGAATATATATATATATATATATATATATATATATATATATATATATATATAAGCTAGTAGAGTAAAAGCAGCACCGTTCTTCCAGTGTGGGGTGCAAGTCCCTGTTCAGACACACGACCAGTGTCACAAATCCACAGACAAATCCAATACACAGGTCAGCACTCCAAGGTAAAGTGTAAAATGAGGATCCTTTATTCACCACAAGCGCAACGTTTCAGCCCTGCTCAATGGGGCCTTTCTCAAGCGATACATTTCAGTGTTAGAGTGCACATATAAATACATAATTTGTGACATCCTTGTAATCATACAATAAAATTTCAATCATGTATAAAATGTAAAACCTAGTGCAGAACAATGTGATCAAAACATCACCCTGAAGTGATTACATATTGGCATTGAAAATGCGTGCAATTAATAATAAGGGCAAATTGCCCAAATAGTTGAAAAAATTAAAAATACGATCTAATTGGCAAACTGCCAATAGAGCTAATACAGGTGTAGAGTATTTCAATATAGTATACAAAATTAGTTCAATAATAATGAATCAGGCTCACCGTTGTTTGAATCCCCCTTCCTGTACCATGCTTGTTGATTATGCCGATGCTTCCGGGTGTCTTTGCGCATGCGTCAGATGGTGTGTCACTCTTTACAAACTCAAAGTGAGTCGTGACACGCAAACACTTAAATGACACGCATCATGTAACTGCTCTGTCTGTCAGTATGTCAGAAATCGTAGCGAACATGATACATTCACTATATACTTCATAACGGTGTGTATCTAAAATGATTATCACAACTATAAAGAAGCATGCTTAATTATGCAAAAAGTATTTAGATATTAAACCCATTCATTATAAGGAACGTAATCCTCGAAAACATTTTCAAGCTAATTATATCGTGACGATGAAAAGATAGGGAAGTGAATGTAAAGCTACATTGATTTAGTCATAACATACAAAATTGACATATTGCATATAATTTGATCTATATAGTACAAGTCAAATTCCAAATTCCGGAGCATGGCATCCACCCTTTTTATTGTTATAGCATGGGATCAGGATAAGGGGATCCATAATAGGTGGGTCTTCACAATTTGTCTGAAATAAATAAAAAAACGTATATGTTAATATAACAGTATGTGCACCTCGTCTAATCATACTCCCTAACATGTAGAATTACCAGCAAGACTGAGGGCAAACCACCCCCTATCTTATCCCACTCAATTTGAAATCAACGTTTAGTCCATAAGGACGTAGTGTGTTTAACTTATAGATCCATTCTAATTCCCGTTTTTTCAAAAGGGATATTCTATCACCCCCACGTCTCAATTTCGTAATATGATCCAAAATTCTAAACCTTAAATCCTTCTCTGAGTGATTAGCTTCCGCAAAGTGCTTTGATACAGGTAGGTCCAGTCTTTTGGAACGTATACTATGTCTATGATTGTTAATACGTGTCTTGCAATCTAACGTTGTCTCTCCTACATAGAGGAGATCACAGGGGCACTGCAACAGATAAATGACGTGATCTGAGGAGCAAGTGAGAAATTGCTTAATTTTAAATTCCATATTCGTTATAGGGTGAATGAATGATTCACCTTTATTCATATATTTACAATTGACACAATTCAAACAAGGAAAGCATCCCAATTTTTTCTTGCCCAGAAAGGTTTGTGTCACTTTTTTGTTTGAACCTATGTCAGCTTTCACCAGATTATCCTTCAGATTTTTTGACCGTTTATAAGACATTAATGGGGGTACTGAAAATTCCGGGACATATTTAAGATTGCTCCCCAATATGGACCAATGTTTGTATAGAATTTTGGCAACCTTATTGCTAGTTTCATTGAAAGTGGACACAAACGGTATCCTGTTGACCATATTGTTTTTATTTTTATTTCTATTTCTTTGAGTGGACGTTGCAGTGGATAATAGTGTCTCTCGATCTGTTAATAGTACCCTATCTCTGTGTTTCTGGATCAACTTTTTGGGGTATTTGCGAGAGATAAATTTTGCACCCATTTCATCGAACCTCTTTTCTCTTTTCTCATCAGTGTCCACAATCCTTTTGACTCTCAATAATTGACTGTATGGAAGAGCTTTAATGAGACCTCTCGGATGGCTACTATCAAAGCGTAAAAGGTTATTCCTATCTGTGATTTTAGTAAAGATATCTGATGTCAATTTTAAGTCTGATTTGGTTATAGTGGTGTCTAAAAATTCGATGGATTGACTAGACTTGACTAGTGTAAACTTAATGTCTGGATCAATGTGATTAATGTAATCATGAAATGAGTCTAATTCTGTATCAGACCCCAGCCAAATAAAGAAGATGTCGTCTATGTATCTCCACCATCTCAGTACATGTCCGAAATGGTGGGACACATAGACGAAATCCCTCTCCAGGGCAGCCATGAAGATGTTGGCATA
Source organism: Rhinoderma darwinii (assembly GCF_050947455.1). Taxonomy (NCBI): domain Eukaryota; kingdom Metazoa; phylum Chordata; class Amphibia; order Anura; family Rhinodermatidae; genus Rhinoderma; species Rhinoderma darwinii. The sequence continues at coordinate 63,373,341 of NC_134695.1, read as the reverse complement.
GGTGGGTGCTACGTTTGTACCCATGGCCGTACCTCTTAGTTGAATGAAAAATTGGTCTTGGAACAGGAAATAATTATATCGCAATACCAGATCTAATAGGGCAAGTATAAATTCAATACAAGTTTGTGAATACGCACTGTTGCGAAGAGTCTTAAAAATGGAGGACATGCCTCTCGCATGATCGATCGACGTATAGAGGCTCACTACGTCGAACGAGCATAGCAGGGCAGTGTGAGGGATCTGTATCTCCCTAATTTTTAATAAAAAGTCAGAAGTATCACGTATGTAAGAAGGTGCCTCAATTGCATATTGTCGCAATATTTTGTCTAGGAATATAGAGACATTTCCCAAAACAGAACCCATACTAGATACTATGGGTCTGCCAGGAGGTTTATTGAGGGATTTATGTATCTTGGGGAGTGTGTATATAATGGGTGTGACAGGATGTTTGACCAATAGAAATTGTTTTAAGTCATTATCAATAATTTTGTTCTGTGTAGCTTTATCAATGATCCTATCAAGGAGTCTTTGTATGTTGAATTTAGGGTCAGAAGTTAATTCCCCATAAACCAATCTATCCTGTAGTTGTCCTGATATTTCATCTACATAATCCTTAGTGTCCATCACCACTACCGCACCCCCTTTGTCTGCTTGTTTAATAGTAATTTTGGTATTGTTTTTAAGTTCAGATATAGCCTTCATCTCCTCTTTGGTTATATTTGGATGTTTAAATCTCTGATTTTTATATTCCTCTTTTAATGTTCCAATATCCAATTTCACGGCTGTGATGAAAGTTTCAATAGCCGGTGAATTACAACATGGGACAAAATCGCTCTTTAAAAACAAATCAAAATTGCATAATTTTAATTCCCCAATTTTGGCATCAGTAGAAGTATGACTATGTTCTGCAAACCAGGTTTTAAGTTTGATTGTACGGTAAAATCTATACAAATCTAGTTCTAATTCGAACCAATCAGTTTTGGTTGTAGGGCAAAATGATAGACCTTTGTTCAATACAGTAAATTGGGCATTGGTAAGTACAGTGGATGAAATATTTACCACTAGCGTTTCCGTGGAAAGTCCATCTTGCGTAATGGTTGTGTCCGTGTTCTCACTGATCTGGGTGATCTGGGTTGTGAGGGATTTCCGTTGTCTGGAATGTTTTCTTCCACCGCGTCGAGTCCTCCTTTGGCCATATGTGGACGCCCTTCGTCCCTGGTGTGTCCTAAAAAATCTTTTTGGATGTGTCCTATGGTAAAATTTTCATCTCTCCTTGAATCTTCATATGTGCGTCTGCTTGGAGCACGTTGATTGTATTCCGCGATGGAATTCTCCTCCCTCCTGTCATCAAAACGTGTGCGTCTGTTCTGGGATTTGTCATTGCCAACATAACGCCGGAAATTTTTCTGTTCAATTTGCCAATTGTAAATATTTCCGTTGGTGTAATCATCGGCATCTCTTTGCCATTTTTGACGTTTCGTCTCCTCCAATTCTGAACGAAATTTTATCAAATGGTTGTTGAATTTAGCCATATACTCGTCAAATTCTTCTGTATTCAACAGTGTTTTTAATGATGCCTCCGCAGACTGCATTTTATCCTCAGTTGACAATAGATCTTTTTGTAGATATTCAATATTCAGTAATAGAATATCTAATGCATACTTATTAGAAATTTGCATATATCTAGTGCAGAAATCACTATTCTGGAAGAAGAGATTAGGTTTCATTTGAGAACGCATACCTCTCGGAATTCTGTGTACTTTGTAATATTCCGTCAGGGTGGACAAATGTAAACCCATAGTAATGGTTCTTTTCTTTTCATACTCAAATTTCCTTTTAGAATCTCTGCTTGAGGGAATCGATAGGAATGTGGCATCTCCCACTGAGCCTTGCAGTATCCTCTCCATGTCGGCTTGAGTATATGAGAAGACATCAGGTTGTGTAGATTCTTGATGACGATCCTTAGTAGTAGACATTTTTGAAAACGTGCAAAGCTTTATCGGTCAACAACACAAGCTAGTAGAGTAAAAGCAGCACCGTTCTTCCAGTGTGGGGTGCAAGTCCCTGTTCAGACACACGACCAGTGTCACAAATCCACAGACAAATCCAATACACAGGTCAGCACTCCAAGGTAAAGTGTAAAATGAGGATCCTTTATTCACCACAAGCGCAAAGACACCCGGAAGCATCGGCATAATCAACAAGCATGGTACAGGAAGGGGGATTCAAACAACGGTGAGCCTGATTCATTATTATTGAACTAATTTTGTATACTATATTGAAATACTCTACACCTGTATTAGCTCTATTGGCAGTTTGCCAATTAGATCGTATTTTTAATTTTTTCAACTATTTGGGCAATTTGCCCTTATTATTAATTGCACGCATTTTCAATGCCAATATGTAATCACTTCAGGGTGATGTTTTGATCACATTGTTCTGCACTAGGTTTTACATTTTATACATGATTGAAATTTTATTGTATGATTACAAGGATGTCACAAATTATGTATTTATATGTGCACTCTAACACTGAAATGTATCGCTTGAGAAAGGCCCCATTGAGCAGGGCTGAAACGTTGCGCTTGTGGTGAATAAAGGATCCTCATTTTACACTTTACCTTGGAGTGCTGACCTGTGTATTGGATTTGTCTATATATATATATATATATATATATATATATATATATATATATATATATATATATATATAAAAAAATCAAAATCTATCTATCTGTCCGATATGTTCACCATGAGTTTCCGCCAAGTACTTCAGTTTCCTGTTGGACTATCTATCTATCTATCTATCTATCTATCTATCTATCTATCTATCTATTTATCTATCTATCTATCTATCTATCTATCTATCTATCTATCTATCTATCTAATCTATCTATCTCATATCTATCTATCTATCTATCTATCTATCTATCTATCTATCTATCTATCTATCTATCTATCTATCTATCTATCTATCTATCTATCTATCTATCTATCTCATATCTATCTATCTATCTATCTATCTATCTATCTATCTATCTATCTATCTATCTATCTATCTATCTATCATCTATCTATCTATCTATCTATCTATCTATCTATCTATCTATCTATCTATCTATCTATCTATCTATCTATCTATCTATCTATCTATCTATCTATCTATCTATCTATCTATCTATCCCATATCTATCTGTCTGTCCATCTATCTATCTATCTATCTATCTATCTATCTATCTATCTATCTATCTATCTATCTATCTATCTATCTATCTATCTATCTATCTATCTATCTATCTATCTATCTATCTATCTCATATCTATCAATCTATCTATCTATCTATCTATCTATCTATCTATCTATCTATCTATCTATCTATCTATCTATCTATCTATCTATCTATCTATCTATCTATCTATCTATCCCATATCTATCTGTCTGTCTATCTATCTATCTATCTATCTATCTATCTATCTATCTATCTATCTATCTATCTATCTATCTATCTATCTATCTATCTATCTATCTATCTATCCCATATCTATCTGTCTGTCTATCCATCCATCTATCTATCTATCTATCTATCTATCTATCTATCTATCTATCTATCTATCTATCTATCTATCTATCTATCTATCTATCTATCTATCTATCTATCTATCTATCTATCTATCCCATATCTATCTGTCTGTCTATCTATCTATCTATCTATCTATCTATCTATCTATCTATCTATCTATCTATCTATCTATCTATCTATCTATCTATCTATCTATCTATCTATCTATCTATCTATCTATCCATCCATCCATCTATCTATCCCATATCTATCTGTCTCTCTATCTATCTATCTATCTATCTATCTATCTATCTATCTATCTATCTATCTATCTATCTATCTATCTATCTATCTATCTATCTATCTATCTATCTATCTCATATCTATCATCTATCTATCTATCTATCTATCTATCTATCTATCTATCTATCTATCTATCTATCTATCTATCTATCTATCTATCTATCTATCCCATATCTATCTGTCTGTCTGTCTATCCATCTATCTATCTATCTATCTATCTATCTATCTATCTATCTATCTATCTATCTATCTATCTATCTATCTATCTATCTATCTATCTATCTATCTATCTATCTATCCCATATCTATCTGTCTGTCTATCTATCCATCTATCTATCTATCTATCTATCTATCTATCTATCTATCTATCTATCTATCTATCTATCTATCTATCTATCTATCTATCTATCTATCTATCTATCTATCTATCTATCCCATATCTATCTATCTATCTATCTATCTATCTATCTATCTATCTATCTATCTATCTATCTATCTATCTATCTATCTATCTATCTATCTATCTATCTATCTATCTATCTATCTATCTATCTATCTATCTAATCTATCCATACATCGCAAACTTTTGACTATTCCAGCCTTTGTTACAAGGTTTGTCAGGATCTGTCAAAGCTGATTGATAAATATATAAATACATATGTAAAATCTTCTGTAATTACCATCTCAGACATTGATACCGTGGTCTTGGTTTTGATTACAATGTTTATAAATATGTTTTGAGACGCTGAATGTAACAGTGAGTGACAAGCATATTGTGATAGTGATATAATTGTTGGTATAGTGACAGGTTATGTCAGGACACGCCGGCTGCTGATGGATTACCTGTGTTTATTATAAATTGTCTTTGGCTATGTTCACACGGAGTATTTTGGGGGAGGAATATCTGCCTCAAAGCTCCAAACGGAATTTTGAGGCAGATATTCCTCCCCCAAAATACTCCGTGTGAATAGCAATTATCGCGCCGTTTTTCGCCCGCGGCCATTGAGCGCCGCGGGCATAAAACACGCTTTCTCCTGCCTCCCATTGAAGTCAATGGGAGGTCGGAGGCGGAAGCGCCCGAAGATAGGGCATGTCGCTTCTTTTTCCCGCGAGGCAGTTTTACTGCTCGCGGGAAAAAGACGCCGACGCCTCCCATTGAAATCAATGGGAGGCGTTCTCGGGCCGTTTCTGCCGAGTTTTGCGACGCGGTTTCCGCGTCAAAAAACTCGGCAAAAGACCCCGTGTGAACATAGCCTTTGATTCCTGAATCAGGGTGTATACACAAGTGCAGGTTTTGATCAGGTTTTTTTTTAAGCAGTTATTGAAAAACAGGAGTGGATTGACATAAGAGGAGTAGTAGAATCTGCCCTCATTACTTTCTCTACCTTTATCATCCAAACCTTGTTTTGGTTTCAAAAACTGCTTAAAAAAACCTGAACGAAAACCTGATGAAAACCTGTACGTCTGAATACACTCTACAAGTCTGTGAAAGTCGCACCGCCTCCCTATTGATCATAGCAGATGAATAAAGTATTGCTTTGGATCTTTTTTTTTTCTGTCTGTTTGTTGAGGCGCTTTTACACGGATCAATGATCGATTGAACGAGAGTTCATACAAACGCTCATTCCCGGGCTTTGCTCATCTTTTATGCGGGCAAAGAAATGGTTGCTAGTCGGCAGCATATCTCCATGTGTATATCTCCATGTGTATGTCTCCATGTGTATATCTCCATGTGTATGTCTCCATGTGTATGTCTCCATGTGTATGTCTCCATGTGTATGTCTCCATGTGTATGTCTCCATGTGTATGTCTCCATGTGTATATCTCCATGTGTATATCTCCATGTGTATATCTCCATGTGTATATCTCCATGTGTAAACAAGGTACGTGCTGCAGACAAGATGCAAGTGCATAGGGACGAACAATCGTAATAACGTTCGTCCCCATACAATACTAAGGCTGGGTTCACACGACCACATTAACGTCCGTAATGGACGGACGTATTTCGGCCGGAAGTCCCGGACCGAACTCAGTGCAGGGAGCCGGGCTCCTAGCATCATAGTTATGTACGACGCTAGGAGTCCCTGCCTCTCCGTGGAACTACTGTCCCGTACTGAAAACATGATTACAGTACGCATGGCCGGCCTTAGCTATGTGCGACACGTGCGGTCGCACAGGGCGCCGGCCGTCATGCTGCAAGGGGGGCGCCAGTGGGTACGAGCAGAATAGAGGAGAAATGTTCCTCCCTCTGCACTGCTGCGTGAAGTGAGCGCTGATTGGAGGAGCAGCAGGTGCTTCTGTCTGCTCCACCAATCGGCACAGCCTGTACTGCAGTGTCACACACACTCAGCACCTCACGCAGCTCCTTCCTGCTGTGCTGCTGCCCCAGTGAAGACTCCTCCACGGAGCTCCAGAGTCAGGTAAGTGCAGCAGCTTTAGCTTAATCTATGTTTATTTATGTGCTGTGTGAGAGAGGGGGCTTTATTTGATGTGTAACAGGATGTTTTTTTTTAAAAGATCGATTTTGTGGGGGTGGGGAGACTAGGTTAGAGGTACTTTGAGTGTGTATTTTTTACAGATCGATTTTGTGTGGGAGGGGACATTGCCCTAAATGCTATAGGAGTGGGGGGATTCTTTATAAATGTATTTTGTGGGGAGGGGGACTTCTGTATAGTTTATTTCGTGGTGTAGGAGCTTATTATGAATCATGGGGGAGGGGAACTTAGCGTTATGTATGGGGAGAAAGGATTCTTTAGGGTACGGCCACACGGAGCGGCCCTCACACTGTCGCAACGCGGCCAACAACCGCGCTGGCACTATGTAGGAGCGGCTGTCAAATACCTTAAGGGGTATTCCGGTTACATTCGCATGCGCACTGCCGCTCCATTCATTCTCTATGGGAGCACCGGAGATAGCCGAGTGCAGTGTTCTGCTTTTTGCGGCGCTCCCATAGAGAATGAATAGGAGGTAAGTTGTTGTAATTTGCAAAATCGTGCGTCCATAAAGGGTGTATTAACTCATGGCCGCACGTTAACGCGGGTAAACCGTCCCTTTATCTGCAAAATCGTGCGGCCATGAATTAATACACCCTTTATGGCCGCACGATTTTGCAAATTACAACAACTTACCTCCTATCCATTCTCTGGGAGCGCCGGAAAAAGCCGAACACTGCACTCGGCTATCTCCGGCGCTCCCATAGAGAATGAATGGAGCGGCAGTGCGCGTGCGAATGTAACTGGAATACGTGCGGCCACTAACAGGCTGTTTGACAGCCGCACTGAACATGGTGCCGGCGTGGTTGTTTGCTGCGTTGCAACCGTGTCAGGGCCGCTCCGTGTGGCCTTACCCTTAGGCTGGATTCACACGAGCGTGTGCCTTTTGCGCACGCAAAAAACACGGCGTTTTGCCTGCGCAAAATGCATTTGACAGCTCCGTGCGGCAGCAGCATATGATGCGTGGCTGCGTGCTTTTTGCGCAGCCGCCATCATTATGACACTCCATTTGGATGTTTGTAAACAAAAAAGCACGTGGTGCTTTTCTGTTTTCATTCATCCTTTTCACTGCTGTTGCGCGAATCACGCTGTTCGCACGTTAGTGCTTCCGTGCGGCATGCGTGGTTTTCACGCACCGTGCGTGATGCGCAAAAAACGCTCAAAGAACGGACATGTCATGACTTTTACGCAGCGGACACACGCAGCATAAAAATCACGCACATGTCTGCACGGCCCCATAGACTAATATAGGTCCGTGCAACGCGCATGAAAATCACGCGCGTTGCACGGACGTATATCCCGTTCGTCTAAATAAGCCATTAGAGATAATATTTGTGGGGGCTCTTTCTGAGCTTGGTGGTTTAAGTGGCTTGTGAACTAAGTGGAGTTCTAAAACCGGATTGTGTTGCTGTACTTCTGTATTGTGTTGCTGTATTTCTGTGTTTGTGAATCTGTTTTGATTGCTAGCAAATAGAAGATAGCAAAAACTCACACAATTTAAAAAAAAAAAAATTTGTAAATTTTTTATTTTTTTTTTTCCCTTGCAGATTCGTTCCAGCTGAACAGCTGACGAGGGGGAAGGGGTTAACTGGACACAGGTGGTATAAATTAGTCAGCAGACCTCATTTTGAGCTTGCTCTTTCTGAGCTTGGTGGTTTAAGTGGCTTGTGAACTAAGTGGAGTTCTAAAACCGGATTGTGTTGCTGTACTTCTATTCGTTCCAGCTGAACAGCTGACGAGGGGGAAGGGGTTAACTGGACACAGGTGGTATAAATTAGTCAGCAGACCTCATTTTGAGCTTGCTCTTTCTGAGCTTGGTGGTTTAAGTGGCTTGTGAACTAAGTGGAGTTCTAAAACCGGATTGTGTTGCTGTACTTCTATTCGTTCCAGCTGAACAGCTGACGAGGGGGAAGGGGTTAACTGGACACAGGTGGTATAAATTAGTCAGCAGACCTCATTTTGAGCTTGCTCTTTCTGAGCTTGGTGGTTTAAGTGGCTTGTGAACTAAGTGGAGTTCTAAAACCGGATTGTGTTGCTGTACTTCTATTCGTTCCAGCTGAACAGCTGACGAGGGGGAAGGGGTTAACTGGACACAGGTGGTATAAATTAGTCAGCAGACCTCATTTTGAGCTTGCTCTTTCTGAGCTTGGTGGTTTAAGTGGCTTGTGAACTAAGTGGAGTTCTAAAACCGGATTGTGTTGCTGTACTTCTATTCGTTCCAGCTGAACAGCTGACGAGGGGGAAGGGGTTAACTGGACACAGGTGGTATAAATTAGTCAGCAGACCTCATTTTGAGCTTGCTCTTTCTGAGCTTGGTGGTTTAAGTGGCTTGTGAACTAAGTGGAGTTCTAAAACCGGATTGTGTTGCTGTACTTCTATTCGTTCCAGCTGAACAGCTGACGAGGGGGAAGGGGTTAACTGGACACAGGTGGTATAAATTAGTCAGCAGACCTCATTTTGAGCTTGCTCTTTCTGAGCTTGGTGGTTTAAGTGGCTTGTGAACTAAGTGGAGTTCTAAAACCGGATTGTGTTGCTGTACTTCTATTCGTTCCAGCTGAACAGCTGACGAGGGGGAAGGGGTTAACTGGACACAGGTGGTATAAATTAGTCAGCAGACCTCATTTTGAGCTTGCTCTTTCTGAGCTTGGTGGTTTAAGTGGCTTGTGAACTAAGTGGAGTTCTAAAACCGGATTGTGTTGCTGTACTTCTATTCGTTCCAGCTGAACAGCTGACGAGGGGGAAGGGGTTAACTGGACACAGGTGGTATAAATTAGTCAGCAGACCTCATTTTGAGCTTGCTCTTTCTGAGCTTGGTGGTTTAAGTGGCTTGTGAACTAAGTGGAGTTCTAAAACCGGATTGTGTTGCTGTACTTCTATTCGTTCCAGCTGAACAGCTGACGAGGGGGAAGGGGTTAACTGGACACAGGTGGTATAAATTAGTCAGCAGACCTCATTTTGAGCTTGCTCTTTCTGAGCTTGGTGGTTTAAGTGGCTTGTGAACTAAGTGGAGTTCTAAAACCGGATTGTGTTGCTGTACTTCTATTCGTTCCAGCTGAACAGCTGACGAGGGGGAAGGGGTTAACTGGACACAGGTGGTATAAATTAGTCAGCAGACCTCATTTTGAGCTTGCTCTTTCTGAGCTTGGTGGTTTAAGTGGCTTGTGAACTAAGTGGAGTTCTAAAACCGGATTGTGTTGCTGTACTTCTATTCGTTCCAGCTGAACAGCTGACGAGGGGGAAGGGGTTAACTGGACACAGGTGGTATAAATTAGTCAGCAGACCTCATTTTGAGCTTGCTCTTTCTGAGCTTGGTGGTTTAAGTGGCTTGTGAACTAAGTGGAGTTCTAAAACCGGAGTTGAAAAGAGGAGTTGAAGCCCCAGTAAGTACTCTTCTTTTTCTTTGACAATTGTTCGCTGTTTTGGTGTAACTTGGATAATGGATAGCAAGATTGGAGGTTTTCTTCAGTGCACAGTTTGTCATATGTATACACGACTGGAGCCGGAGTTCCAGGGTGAATATCTCTGTGGCAGATGTGAGCATGTTGTTCACCTGGAAGCTCGTATTAGAGATCTGGAGGAGCAGAATGCAACACTGAGGAGGATAGACAATTTTGAGCGGAGCTTGCTGCTCACAGAGCATGCAGTTAGTGGGTTAGAACTGGAGGGTGAAGACATGGGTGAGCAGGATCAGGTAAGTAGCTGGGTTAATGTAGTTAGGGGCAGTAGAAAGGGGTCAAAGACAAGGAAGGCCGATCCGGTTTCTGGCATTCCAAGCAAAATTGCCAGGTTGGGTGATGATGCGAGGGTGTCAGTCTCAGAAAAGGCAGCCCTAGTGGATACTGATCTCCCTAACAGCCGGGAGAACAGCCCAGCTAGTAGTCGGCGGGATGGTAATGCAGGCAAGCCAAGACAATTGATAGTTGTAGGGGATTCTATAATCAGGAAGACGGATAGAATAATTTGTCGCCAAGACCGCCTCAACCGAATGGTTTGCTGTCTCCCTGGTGCCAGGGTTCGGCATGTGGTGGAACGGGTGGACAAATTGCTGGGAGGGGCTGGTGATGATCCAGCTGTCGTGGTCCATGTCGGTACCAACGACAGAATAAATGGTAGGTGGAGGAGCCTTAAGAATAATTTTAAAGAACTAGGCTACAAGCTGAAGGGAAGGACCTCCAAGGTTGTATTCTCAGGAATACTGCCTGTGCCATGCGCATCACAGGAAAGACAGCGGGAGCTTAGGGAGTTAAATGCATGGCTGAAGTCTTGGTGTAGAGGAGAAGGATTTGGGTTCCTAGAGCACTGGGCTGACTTTTCATTGGGGTACAAACTGTATTCTGCAGATGATTTGCACCTAAATGGAAGGGGGTCCTCTGTGCTGGGGGAGAGAATTCTAGCTGGGGTGGCGGAGTATTTAAACTAGGGCTGAGGAGGGAGGTCAATGTAGAAAAAAAAGGGGTAGCCAGGTTAGAGAGGGGTCAGACTATATTGGTGGGGGGAGAAACAGAATGTGGGGAGAGGACTAGACAACAAGATAAGGAGATCCTTTCGTTACAAAACATCAGTGTAAATAAAAAGGACCGATTAATGTCAAATCACATTTCTGATAATAAAAGTGAAAAACTGACAGGCAAGTTAAAGTGTATGTTCACAAATGCCAGAAGTCTAGCAAGCAAAATGGGGGAGCTGGAGGCCTTGATACTGGAAGAAAATATAGATATAGTTGGTGTTGCTGAAACATGGCTGGACTCTTCACATGACTGGGCTGTAAATCTACAGGGTTTTACACTTTTTCGTAAAGACAGGACAAATAGGAAAGGTGGTGGTGTATGTCTGTATGTGAGAAGTGATATGAAGGCGAGTGTGAAAGAGACAATAGTGGGTCAAGACTGTGAGGAGGTTGAAACCTTGTGGGTGGAACTAGAAAGGGAGGTAAACACTGAAAAAATTACTTTTGGTGTAATCTATAGACCCCCCAATATAACTGAGGAGATGGAAGGTCAGATATATAAACAGATGGAGCGGGCTGCACAGGCGGGTACTGTAGTGATAATGGGAGATTTTAATTTCCGGGATATTAATTGGTGTCATGGTTCGGCTTCAACTGCAAAGGGGAGACATTTCCTCAACCTATTGCAGGAAAATTTTATGGGCCAGTTTGTGGAAGACCCGACTAGAGGTGAAGCTCTGTTGGATCTGGTCATTTCTAATAATGCAGATCTTGTTGGGAATGTCAATGTTCGTGAAAACCTCGGTAACAGTGATCATAATATAGTTACATTTTACCTATACTGTAAAAAACAAACGCAGGCTGGGAGGGCAAAAACATTTAATTTTAAGAAAGTCAATTTCCCCAGGATGAGGGCGGCAATTCAGGATATAGACTGGGAAGAACTAATGTCAAATAATGGAACAAATGATAAATGGGAGATTTTCAAATCTACTTTGAGTTATTATAGTGCAAAATTTATTCCTACAGGTAATAAGTATAAACGACTCAAATTAAACCCCACATGGCTTACACCTTCTGTGAAAGGGGCAATACATGACAAAAAAAGGGCATTTAAAAAATACAAATCTGAGGGTACAGCTGTAGCCTTTGTAAAATATAAAGAGCTTAATAAAATCTGTAAAAATGTAATAAAATTAGCAAAAATACAAAATGAAAGGCAGGTGGCCAAGGATAGTAAAACAAATCCTAAAAAATTCTTCAAGCATATAAATGCAAAAAAGCCAAGGTCTGAACATGTAGGACCCCTAGATAATGGTAATGGGGAGTTGATCACAGGGGATCAAGAGAAGGCAGAGTTACTAAATGGGTTCTTTAGCTCTGTATATACAACAGAAGAAAGAGCAGCTGATGTAGCCGGTGCCAGTTCTGTTAATATATCAGTTGATATACTGAATTGGATGAATGTAGAGATGGTCCAAGCTAAATTAAATAAAATAAATGTGCACAAGGCTCCGGGACCAGATGGGTTACACCCTAGAATTCTTAAAGAGCTTAGTTCAGTTATTTCTGTCCCCCTTTTCATAATATTCAGAGAATCTCTAGTGACTGGTATAGTGCCAAGGGACTGGCGCAGGGCAAATGTGGTGCCTATTTTCAAAAAGGGCTCTAGGTCTTCCCCGGGTAATTATAGACCAGTAAGCTTAACATCCATCGTGGGGAAAATGTTTGAGGGGCTATTGAGGGACTATATACAGGATTATGTGACAATAAATAGCATTATAAGTGACAGCCAGCACGGTTTTACTAAGGACAGAAGTTGTCAAACTAACCTAATCTGTTTTTATGAAGAGGTGAGCAGAAGTCTAGACAGAGGGGCCGCTGTGGATTTAGTGTTTTTGGACTTTGCAAAGGCATTTGACACTGTCCCCCATAGACGCCTAATGGGTAAATTAAGGACTATAGGTTTAGAAAATATAGTTTGTAATTGGATTGAGAATTGGCTCAAGGACCGTATCCAGAGAGTTGTGGTCAATGATTCCTACTCTGAATGGTCACCGGTTATAAGTGGTGTACCCCAGGGTTCAGTGCTGGGACCACTATTATTCAACTTATTTATTAATGATATAGAGGAAGGGATTAATAGCACTATTTCTATTTTTGCAGATGACACCAAGCTATGTAATATAGTTCAGACTATGGAAGATGTTCATGAATTACAGGCAGATTTAAACAAACTAAGTGTTTGGGCGTCCACTTGGCAAATGAAGTTTAATGTAGATAAATGTAAAGTTATGCATCTTGGTACCAACAACCTGCATGCATCATATGTCCTAGGGGGCGCTACACTGGCGGATTCACTTGTTGAGAAGGATCTGGGTGTACTTGTAAATCATAAACTCAATAACAGCATGCAGTGTCAATCAGCTGCTTCAAAGGCCAGCAGGATATTGTCGTGTATTAAAAGAGGCATGGACTCGCGGGACAGGGATGTAATAATGCCACTTTACAAAGCATTAGTGAGGCCTCATCTAGAATATGCAGTTCAGTTCTGGGCACCAGTTCATAGAAAGGATGCCCTGGAGTTGGAAAAAATACAAAGAAGAGCAACGAAGCTAATAAGGGGCATGGAGAATTTAAGTTATGAGGAAAGATTGAAAGAATTAAACCTATTTAGCCTTGAAAAAAGACGACTAAGGGGGGACATGATTAACTTATATAAATATATTAATGGCACATACAAAAAATATGGTGAAATCCTGTTCCTTGTAAAACCCCCTCAAAAAACAAGGGGGCACTCCCTCCGTCTGGAGAAAAAAAGGTTCAAGCTGCAGAGGCGACAAGCCTTCTTTACTGTAAGAACGGTGAATTTATGGAATAGCCTACCGCAGGAGCTGGTCACAGCAGGGACAGTAGATGGCTTTAAAAAAGGGTTAGATAATTTCCTAGAACAAAAAAATATTTGCTCCTATGTGTAGAAATTTTTCCGTTCCCTTTTCCCTTCCCTTGGTTGAACTTGATGGACATGTGTCTTTTTTCAGCCGTACTAACTATGTAACTATAAGGGTAGGAACACACAGGGCGGATACGTAAAACCACACAGTGTATACGTCCTGAGAACCGCAGGGAATTTCACCTGAAAAACAGCACCAAATTTTGGTGTCGTTTTTTTGGGCGGAAAGACTGCAGAAATAAATTTTAAAAAAAACTAATACTCCCAGCCGTAGTCCCTCTCTCCCTCTCGGAGCGTAGCCCGGCCTCCTGTGATGACGCTGTAGTCCATGTGACCGCTGCAGCCTTTGATTGGCTGCAGCTGTCACATGGGATGCATCGTCATCCCTGGAGGCGGGGCTACGCTCAGAACAGAATATGCATCGCTATGACTACAGCCGGGTGTATTACCTTTTTTTTTTTTCTCATTAGAGATTAACGATAAGCAAAGTTTTTATCATTGATCTTCCCCTTTGTTAACACTGACCAAATATCATTATAATTGGTCAGAAACTGGCGAATCATGATGATAATTGGCTCAACTAAATAGGCCTTAGTCAGGCTTAGCGCCTAGGGCAGCGTGAGTTGTAAATACGGCCCTGCTAAAGACGCAGATACTATTCAACACTATAGCAGAGCAGGGAGGTATCTCCCGCTATGTGATCTACTAACTGGTGGTTCCCAACATGAGGTTCCCATGAGAATCCTCCAGGGGTGCCGCGACACTCCTCTGGACAACTGCCACGGACGTGCTTTCTCTCCTCCTCCTCCTCATAGCGCGAAGTGGATGTGAGGAGGAGGAGGAGATTTTTTTGCAGAACCCCTGTAGATGGCACCCCCAACTAAATGGACAGAGACGTCAGGGGCTTCTCCTGGAGTGGAATCCCCGGTCCCAGTGTCGGCAACGCTGTGGACAGGGATTCCGCTTCAGGAGTTAGTTGCCCGATGTCACTGTTCATATATGGACAAAGACATCAAGCACTCCGTCAAGGAGCGGAATCCCCAGCCACAGGCATGCGCCGTTCCCACACAGACGGCGTACACCATAGTGGATGGAACGGGCCCCGTTCGCATTCCCTATGGGACTGGAGCTGCCGTATTCCATGTATGTATGTGTCGTTAATCGACACATACAGAAATGGAGTAAAAAATGGTAGCCCCCATAGGGAAGAAAAAGTGTAAAAGTAAAAAAAAGCAAAACACAAACACACAAATAAATCTAAAAGTTTTTTAAAAAAAACTAAAATCAAACTGATGTTAAAAAAAATTTTTCGTGACACTATTCCTTTAAAGTTTAAAAATAAAGTAAAAACATGAAGTAATGTTAAATTTAAAAAAATACACATACGCCTTTTTTTTACAATAAACTTTAAAATAAGTCAATATATAAAATACACACATTCAGTACTGGCGCGGCCGTAATAACCTGCACAACTATTTTTTTGCGTCATTTATGATGTGTACGCTGTAAAAAAAATAAATTAATGTGAGGCGCGAGGTGTGATGCTGAATTTAACCCCCATGTGCCTCACATTAATAGTAATTAACCCCATCATGTACCTCACACATTAACCCATTATGACTGAGAAACATGATGGGTTTAATTACTATTAATGTGAGGCAAATGGAGGTTAAATTCAGCATCACACCTCGCGCCTCACATCAGAAAATGGAAGAACTTTTTTTTATTACTGTTGGCAAAGTATCGTTTTGGTATTGAAATTGCAATACTACACGAAGTATCGGTATTGAAGTCCAAATTCAGGTGTCGTGACATCCCTACTACCTACAAAGGGGCTGTGTGGCATGACCTACAAGGGGGCTGTGTGGCACGAACTACAAGGGGGCTGTGTGGCACGAACTACAAGGGGGCTGTGTGGCACGAACTACAAGGGGGCTGTGTGGCACGAACTACAAGGGGGCTGTGTGGCACGAACTACAAGGGGGCTGTGTGGCACGAACTACAAGGGGGCTGTGTGGCACGAACTACAAGGGGGCTGTGTGGCACGAACTACAAGGGGGCTGTGTGGCACGAACTACAAGTGGGCTGTGTGGCACGAACTACAAGGGGGCTGTGTGGCACGAACTACAAGGGGGCTGTGTGGCACGAACTACAAGGGTGCTGTGTGGCACGAACTACAAGGGGGCTGTGTGGCACGAACTACAAGGGTGCTGTGTGGCACGAACTACAAGGGGGCTGTGTGGCACGACCTACAAGGGGCATCTGTGAGTGGCGGGCTGATGGTCATTTTACTGTGAGTGGGGGGCTGATGGTCATTTTACTGTGAGTGGGGGGCTGATGGTCATTTTACTGTGAGTGGGGGGCTGATGGTCATTTTACTGTGAGTGGGGGGCTGATGGTAGTTTTACTGTGAGTGGACGGGCTGATGGTAGTTTTACTGTGAGTGGACGGGCTTTCTTTGACGCGGGCGTCTCTTTTATGCGCCGTCTCTTGACAGCGGCGCGTAAAAAAAATGACCGTCAGCACAGAAGATCGTAAGACCCATTCAAATGAATGGGCAGATCTTTGCCGACGCTTTTGAGCCGCATTTTCGGACGTAATTCGAGGCTAAAACGCCCGAATTATGTCCGTAAATAGTGTGTGTGAACCCAGCCTTACTGTGAGTGGGGGGCTGATGGTCATTTTACTGTGAGTGGGGGGGGGGGGGGGGGGGCTGATGGTCTTCAAGTGGTTTCCACCTCTGACCTCCAATTGAAATTAACAGTAGGAAGAAAATAGCTTTGGCGCTCGTTTGGAGCTTTTTTTGCTGCGTCTTTTGCATTCGCTTCAACTGCTTAAAAAAAAAACGCTAAAAAAACCCCATCAAATAACGCTGTCAATTCAAAAGCAGATTTTTTTCTGCCTTACAAAAAACGCTGTGTGAACATACCCTAAGAATGTAGTGCTTATTTTTAGCTATTTTCTGTCTTTCTCTAAACAATTTTTGGTAGGGGGGCCCTGAGGAATTTTTTTTTGTCCAGGGGTGGCTCAAGTCCGAAAAGATTGGGAAACTCTGTAACAGGCTACAGAGGCGCCTGCAGCCTATGAGGCGCAGGGACAGGATCCCTGCGCAGTCGGCGTGATGACATCTCTGGATCAAGCCGGCCTATGCATGGATCCTGTCAGGTGGAGGTGGGGGGCAGTATGGCACTGTCTACAAGGGGGAGGTGGGGGCTGTATGTCACTTTCTACAATGGGGAGGTGGGTGCTGTATGACACTGTCTACAAGGGGGCGGTGGGGGGCACTGTGTACAAGAGGGAGGTGGGGCTGTATAACACTACAAGGGGCAGATGGGGGGCTGTATGGCACTACAAGGGGCAGATGGGGGCTGTATGACACTACAAGGGGCAGATGGGGGCTGTATGGCACTGTCTACAAGGAGGAGGTGGGGGATTATGGCACTGTCTACAGGGAAGCTGTACGGCACAATCTACAGGGTGCACTTTCTACTAGGGGGGCTGTGGGGGCATTATACTCTGTGGAGGACATCATACTGTGTAGGGGTACTACAGGGGGCAATATAATGTGTGTGGCACTTAGGGGGCATAACACTGTGTAGGCACAATTAGAGGACAAAATACTGTGTCCTTGAAGGCGTTATAATATATTACATTATTGAATATTATTATTATACTGTGTGTGGGGCACTAAAGGGGTATTACACTGTGTGGGGGTACTATATAGGGTATTATACTGTGGGGAGGAATTATGCTTTTTTATGGGGCATTTTTTATAATGGCGTGGGGCGCCGAAAGATAATTTCGCACGGGGCGCCATCTACCCTAAGGCCGGCCCTGACAGTACGGGACAGTTGTCCGGCAGCGAGGCAGGGACTCCTAGCGCCGTACATAACTATGATGCTAGGAGCCCGGCTCCCTGCAGTGTGTTCGGTCCGGGACTTCCGGCCGAAATACGTCCGTCAATTACGGACCGAACATGCTCGTGTGAACCCAGCCGAACAGTCGCTGCTTGTATCGTCGACCAGCGCTCGTTTTCGCAGCCAGTATCGGGCTGTGTAAAAGGACCTTCACCAAATAGAAAGGTAGAAAGTGGCAGTCAGTTCATGCTTCATATTTATCAACATATTACTCCATTTCTTATGCCTCATGTACACGACCGTGTGCGCCGTCCGAGTCCCGTCAATGATCCGAGGACATGTTACAACTTTCCTCTGCTCGGAGACTCGGACCGGATTCACCCACTAAAGTGAATAGGTCCATGAAGACTATCGGATGCCACTCGGATGCCTTAAAAAACGGACCGAGTGGCACAACGGTCGTGTGCATGAGGCATTAGGCTACATTCACACGAGCGTGACAGATTTACGCCCGTAAAAAACGCGTATAATTCTGTCCGCGTGCGTTGCATTTTAGATCAGTGTGCTTTGCGAGTGGCATGTGTTTTTCACGCATTCGCAAGCACTACTTTTTTTTTTCAATGTAATTGATGAGTAAAACATGGACGAGAATCATGCTCGTCTGAATGAGCCCTTACTTCAAATACTGACACCGACACTGATACTGTTATGGCGGCATCTCTGGCTGACACACTGTTATGGAGCACCAGTTGCTGTAAGATTGTTATGGGGCATCTTTGGCTGGCACTCTGTTATGGGGCATATTTGGCTGGCACACTGTTATGGGGAATCTTTGACTGGCACACTGTTATGGGGCATCTTTGGCTGGCACACTTATGGGGCATCTTTGGCTGGCACACTGTTATGGGGCATCTTTTGCTGGCACACTGTTATGGGGCATCTTTGGCTGGCACACTGTTATGGGGCATCTTTGACTGGCACACTGTTATGGGGCATCTTTGGCTGGCACACTTATGGGGCATCTTTGGCTGGCACACTGTTATGGGGCATCTTTGGCTGGCACACTGTTATGGGGCATCTTTGGCTGGCACACTGTTATGGGGCATCTTTGGCTGGCACACTGCTATGGGGTGTCTTTGGCTGGCACACAGTTATGGGGCATCTTTGGCTGGCACACAGTTATGAAGGCATATTTGGGGCCACTCAGAAAAGAGCATGTGAAAAATGTACTGTATAATGTAGTATATGAACCTATATTTATGTCCTGCTACGGGATAGGTGATGGGCAGTTGGGTGGTATATATATTCTTTGGGGGGGGGGACATAGTATGCTCAGATTTGCTTCCATGAATTTTTTTTTTTTTTTTGGAGACAACAGAAAACCTTGCAAAATATATATTATGCAGAGTTTATTTTCGGCACCTTACTAGTGATTCCGGATATTGTCACCTCTCTCATCCACACTGATCACATACATTCCCCTAAGAAGTAACATTTTTACTTGAGGGGCATTTCCTCCTAAATTTCTATTAAACTTTATGAGACAACTGGATTAGAAGCAATATGTGTACTGTGGGTTGTTACCCAGCTTTCCCAGACTCCTGAGTGACAAATCTTACTGGTAATGCAGTGATGGAGGATCAGGGTACATATCACTGCATAGTTAGCTAGACTTGTCATGGAAATGGAAAATTCTCTTGACTAACCAGGAACATACAAAGAAATCATAGGGCCCCACAGCAAAACTAAAATAGGCCCCACTCCGCACTGAGATCTACTATAACGTTATTAAAGTCAGTGTTCACCATTGCGTTTTAGGTCCAAATTCCTGTGTGACTAAGTTAACATCTGTAAAGGGGAGCTCTAGTTTTCTGACTTGATAAATTATATAATTTTTGCTGTATGCAGAGACCACTAGGGGGAGCTAAATCATATGTAAGTAAACAGCAAGTATTGAACTCAATGGGAGCTGTATAAATTTCTATGCAGTGAGCTCCCCCTAGCTGCAGGTAGTTGCTATCACAGTGTCAGGACAAGAAGGGTAAGTAGTTCAGGTTCAGGCTCCGTCCCACCACAGGCCCCCTAGCAGTTGCATGCCTTTTTCATTGGTAAGTATGCCACTCTATAAAAACAATAAAAAAACAAAACATAATTCATATCTTTGTGTCAGTAAAAGTCTGAACTATTAAAATATAATGTTACTAATCGCAGTTAAAAAAATAACAAAAAACCTTTCAGAATTGCTGTTTGTTGGTCATTTTATTTCCCCCAAAAATAAACCAAAAAGTGATCAAAAAATCATATGTACCCCCAAAATGGCACCAATAAAAACGACAGATTTTTCTGCAAAAAAACCCTCACACCTACGGAAGAATAAAAGTTATAGGTCTCAGAGTATGGCGAAACCCCCAAAATATTTCATTTTTGACAAATAGTTTTTATTTTATAAAAGTAGTAAAACAAAAAAAAATAATATGTAATCGCTGTAATTATATTGACCCGCAGAATATAGTCAACATGTCGTTTTTACCGCACAGGAAAAGCAATAAAAATAAAACCCAAAAAACAATTGCTGGTTTTTTTTTTCCATTCCGCCCCGCAAATAATTTTTTTAAAGTTTTCAGTACGTTATATAGTACATAAAAAACTTCAGCTTGTCCCGCAAAAAATAGCACCCTCATATGGCGACCTATGTCGACTGAAAAATAAAACCGTTATGGCTCTTGAAAGGCGGGGAGGAAAAATGAAAAACATAAAATAAGATCCTGGGCCCCAATGCAAATACTGTAAGAGGGCCCCCACCTAACATGTGCCATTTATATAACTGGTGTTATGTAGCAGGGGGGCCTTTGTGCCCCCTCAGTCACCAGGAACCAAGTGCAATGGCTACCTCTGCACCCTCTATAGTTAAAGGGAATGTGTTGCCAGAAAAACATGGTTTTTTTTTTATTAAACATTTAGTGTGTAGGTGATTAAACATTGTTCAAATTTTTTTTATTTTTTTCACGAGTCAGGAAATATTATAAATTAGATTCTATATTTCCCATTGCTGGTCACTAGATGGAGCTATTCCCAAAATTGCAGCATTGCAAAATTGGGTAAAAAGCCCTCGCTCTAGTGAGCTCTCAGCATCCCCCCCTCCTTTATCCTGGCTAGTGTATCCTCCTACAATGTGTGTCGCCATTTTTTGAGCTAACACACAGTGTAGTAGGTTTACATACAGTAGTAAACGTACACAAACACGAACATACATTGAAATCTCTTACCTGCTCCTGCCGCCGCGGCTCCCTCCGGCCCGTCCGCTCCGTCTGCTGCCGCTGGTCCAAGTGCACAAGTCCGGGAAGCCGCGACCGGAAGTAGTAATCTTACTGTCCGGCCGCGACTTCCGGTCCACAGGAAAATGGCGCCGACGGCGCCAATTTCAAATTGGACTGTGTGGGAGCAGCGCATGCGCAGTTCCCACACAGACGGCGTACACAGAAGTGGATGGGACGGGAGCCGTTCGCAGTCCCCATGGGACTGTGGCTGCCGTATTCCATGTCTGTATGTGTCGTTAATCGACACATACAGAAATGGAACAAAAAATGGCAGCCCCCATAGGGAAGAAAAAGTGTAAAAATAAGAAAAAGTAAAACACAAACACACAAATAAATATAAACGTTTTTAATAAAGCACTAACATCTTTAACATATGAAAAAAAAATTTGTGATGACACTGTTCCTTTAAACCCCTTCTGTCGCTTTCTACGCGGTTTCCGTAACTGACATTCACTACTATGGGACTTACAGAAACAGCGTAGCTCAGCGAGCTGCGCTGTTTTCTTCTTTATGGATGGAAATCACATGCGTCAGAACACAGAGCGGTAGAATGAAGTTTAGGGGGCCCCGTTCTAGAGATAGGTGTGGGTCCCAGAGGTGGGATCTGACATTTTTGACATACCCTGTGGATATGTCATAAAAGTCCCTGATGGGAAAACCCCTTTAAAGGGTATCTAAACTTTCAAAAACTTTTGACATGTCATAGTGACATGTCAAAAGTTTTGATCAGTGGGGGTCCGAGCACTGAAACCCACAGCGGCAGAAGCACTTTCATTGGGCCGCTTCGTTTATGATGATCAGTGTACGGACTCATAGACTTTCTATTGACCCCGTACACCGCTCCGAGGAAAACCAATCATAAACTAAGAGGCACAGCGCCCACCCGAGCGCTTCTCCCTCTCCGTTTTAATGATCGGCGGGGGTCTCAGTGCTCGGACCACCACTGTTGAGAAGTTCTGACATGTCAAAAGTTTTTTTTAATGTTTAGTTACCCTTTAAGATGTTCTGGCACAACGTCCTTCGCTATTTCCTGATGTGTTATTTGCTTCTTAACAATAGGAACAGCTGTTTTACAGTAGATTACAGAGACCGCTCGGAGACCCACAATGCTTTGCAAATGCTGATTTAACTGAATATGTGAGCTTGGCTTTAAAACAGCTATTTTTGGCCAATTTGTACTTCTAGGCAAGGAGCCAACTATGAATCAGATATGGCGGCTGAAAATAGCATAAATCGACTTAAATGTGTATTTTTTGCAACATGATGCAGGCCGAATGCATTCCACGTCCCTCTATTCTGTTCATTGGGGTCAAGGCCAAGTCCTGAAACGTGTCAAGAACCATATTTAGCTCGGGAGCGCTTCTCTCTCGATTGTCATTTGTTAATTTACTACAACTTTCTCTGGAAAAATTCCAGATTTTCTTTTTCGTGTTGGATTTGCGAACCTGGAACAGTTAGCGGATTTATGTTTTAAACACGTATCACATCACATTATATTATAGAGCAGGAGGATCCAGATATGACAGCGTGAGGGATTGCAGCGCTCCACAGTGAACCTCGTCATAGACATAATGATAAATATATGAATGATCTTTTTTTTGGAATTAAAAAGGAGTGGTCTACCCAAATAGGATCCGCTATACCAACTACTGCAAAGAGGGGCTCGGGCTCGGATTTCAATGAGCGTCTTGTAATACTACTCTGCAGGGGAAATGACTGGGACCCTCTAAAAGGCTATGTAAACCTTTGAAAACTTTTTACTAAAACAATCTATTATAGTGTTTAATGCAACTTTGTAATTGGTTTTTATTAAGAAAAAAATGTACTTTTTGAGATACAGCCTCTATGTATCCTGGATACTTTGAAGCTGTATCTTGCACTCAAACCCCGAATCCGTCAGTGGGACTGTCGGCTTTGGTGACAGCGGGTCCTGTTCCACCTCTTATCCATCACATCTAAGTTATGAACTTAGATGTGATCGGTAACAGCTGGATTCTGCGTGTCAGAGAAATAAATGACCCACGGTCACCGAAGCCATCAGTCTAAGGGTATGTGCACACACACTAATTACTGCCGTAATTGACGGACGTATTTCGGCCGCAAGTACCGGACCGAACACACTGCAGGGAGCCGGGCTCCTAGCATCATAGTTATGTACGATGCTAGGAGTCCCTGCCTCGCTGCAGGACAACTGTCCCGTACTGAAAACATGATTACAGTACGGGACAGTTGTCCTGCAGAGAGGCAGGGACTCCTAGCATCGTACATAAGTATGATGCTAGGAGCCCGGCTCCCTGCACTGTGTTCGGTCCGGTACTTGCGGCCGAAATACGTCCGTCAATTACGGACGTAATTAGTGTGTGTGCACATACCCTTACTGACGGATTCAGGTTTGAGTGCAAGATACAGCTTCAAAGTATCCAGGATACATAGAGGCTGTATCTCAAAAAGTACATTTTTTTCTTAATAAAAACCAATTACAAAGTTGCATTAAACACTATAATAGATTGTTTTAGTAAAAAAAAAAAAAGTCTTCTTTACATAGCCTTTAAAGAGGACTTGTCACCTTTCCTGACATGTCTGTTTTAGTAAATACTTGTATTCCCCTTGAAATAACAATGCTCAAGCATCTTTTTTTTTAGAACCCTGCAATGTACCATTCCTCTGTTATTCCTCCTTTAAATTTATGAATAAATTGACAAGTGGGTGTTACCAGTTGGGGGTGTGTCCCTACACAGACTGACAATGTCCAATCTGGGCTAACAGATGAGACTGTGTAGGGACATGCCCCTACACAGGTAACACCCAGTTGTCAATTTATTCATACATTTCCAATAGGAATAACAGAGGAGCGGCACAGTACAGTTCTAAGAAAAGATTTTCCAGAGTTGTTATTTCATGGGAGCGGGGCAAGGTAAGTACAATCTTTTGGTTCTTGAGGGGGCTGTGTTGTAATATAAAGGGGGGGGGGGGGCGGGAATTGCTGTGTAGCACTATATACAAGGGGAAGGGGGATTGCTGTGTGGCAGTATATACAAGGGGAGGGGGGGATTGCTGTTTGGCAGTACATGCAAGGGGAGGGGGGATTGCTGTGTGACAGTACATGCAAGGGGAGGGGGGATTGCTGTGTGGCAGTATATACAAGGGAAGGGGGGATTGCTGTGCAGCAGTATATACAAGGAGAGGGGGGATTGATGTGTGACAGTACATGCAAGGAGAGGGGGGATTGCTGTGTGACAGTACATGCAAGGAGAGGGGGGATTGCTGTGTGACAGTACATGCAAGGGGAGGGGGGATTGCTGTTTGGCAGTATATACAAGGAGAGGGGGGATTGCTGTGTGACAGTATATACAAGGGGAGGGGGGATTGCTGTGCGGCAGTATATACAAGGGGAGGGGGGATTGCTGTGCGGCAGTATATACATCTACAGGGGGGTCTGTGTGGCGCTATCTACAGGGGGGTCTGTGTGGCGCTATCTACAGGGGGTCTGTGTGTGGAGCTATCTACAGGGGTCTGTGTGGCGGTATCTACAGGGGGGTCTGTGTGGCGCTATCTACAGGGGGTCTGTGTGGCGCTATCTACAGGGGTCTGTGTGGCACTATCTACAGGGGGTCTGTGTGGCGCTATCTACAGGGGGTCTGTGTGGCGCTATCTACAGGGGGTCTGTGTGGCGCTATCTACAGGGGGTCTGTGTGGCGCTATCTACAGGGGGTCTGTGTGGCGCTATCTACAGGGGGTCTGTGTGGCGCTATCTAAAGGGGGTCTGTGTGGCACTATCTAAAGGGGGTCTGTGCGGCGCTATCTACAGGGGGGTCTGTGTGGTGCTATCTACAGGGGGGTCTGTGTGGCGCTATCTACAGGGGTCTGTGTGGCACTATCTACAGGCAGTCTGTATGGCGCTATCTATAGGGACAGTGGTGTAATGAGTGATTCTTTCATTGATGCCTATAATTGGTGTTGTCTATTTTACTGCTGGACTTGTAATATTATAGTATTTAAAAAAGTAATTAAAACTAATTTAAAATAAGTTTTCTTATTCTCTTATTTAGTCGCTATATCAGCGTTTAATGGGGGTATTACTTTTGGTCATCAGATCACCATTGATGGAGACTTGCCCTGCTCCCTAACTGCCCCGCTCAGGAGCTGCCAAGACTTAGAGGAAACATTGCACGTCAGGTCCGCGGGACTAACGGGTTTGTGCAGTGTCAGTGGTTAAACACCCAGAATCCACCTGTTATCCATCACATCTAAGATCATAACTTAAATGTGATCAATTACTAGTGAATCCTGTGTGTCTGACCCGTCAACACTGAACCCGTCAGTCCTGAGGACCTGACAGATTCAGGTCTTAGCACACGATACAGCTGCTCAGTATACAGGATACAAAGCAGCTGTATCTCAAAAAGTAAAAATAATTTTTGAATAAAAACTAATTATAAAGTTGTACAAAACACAACAGTGACCTTTGTATTAAAAAAATTAAAACATTTCAAAGGTTTTCATACCCTTAAAATGTTCAGAAATCCCCTATGTTTCCAGAAAATCCATGTAGAGTTAAACAGTAAATAGTAATCAGGGGGGGGGGAGGAGGAGGGGGATGCAGCTGCAGCTTCTCTTATCCTCCTTCTCTGTGTTTCTGCAGGTTGTGTCAGGTGTGATGGGTATAAAGTGTAGTGCGCAGTGCCATGTTGTATTCTGGGGGCAGCAGTAAACTTCACCAAAGTAAGGATAAACTTTACACCAGGGGTAGCCTCTCCACTCTTGCTGTACTACATCCATAAGAGATCGAGCTCCCCCGCCTCTCCTCAATGGCTGCTGTGTATCTGCAATCACTGTGAGGAGGGTGGAGGGAAGCAAGAATAGATGGGCGGATCGCTCCCCTCATGAATAACAAAAATTAATCAATCCAATTATTTGGGCATTTTTCCTACTTTTTGGGAAGTGTGGCCTCTTCTAAGTTTTGCGATGGAGCCTTATGACTTCTTTTTGTGCCCCTGGAGATCTGCAACAGTTGCGTTATTTCTGACAAGGCAGATCCTTCCCATTGTTACACATATTTGTCCTTTAGGCCACTTTCCTTCCTAGCAGTATAGTGAAAAATATAAAAAAACATGTTTGATCTTACATCTATGGTCAAACTTACAGCCAAAAGCCATCATTTTGTACAGTGCAGGAGGGGGTGACATTCTCCTCATATACATTTATTAATACAAGCGCTTTCCATGAGTACAGTGCTTTCAAAAGTTGGTGCAGTATGTTAGCCATGGCTTGTCTTCTACCCAGACTATGATAAATCTATGGTTTCCAAAAGGAAGGGAGCATATTCTATTTTATTATACTCTGGTTCTAAGTATTTTATTTGTTCTGGTCTTGGCTGACTTTTTGTATGAAAAAACCCCCAAAACATTCTGATGTTTAGTACAGATCTGTGGATGAAAGTTGGCATTAGTGCCATCATGAGGCTAAACTAGGTATTACACTTCTTGAAAAATCTGCCTCAGGGGACAGCATAGAGTAGTGACAGATGCTTATTTCAGTGGTTTGTTAATTACATACTACAGCACTATGGACATTCAGGGATATTAAATATTAACCCATAATCACCATGTGTAATGTATATCGATATTAACCCCTTCTTCACCTTAGACCACGAGAAGTATCAGGTATTAACCGCTAAACCACACTAGGCCACCAGGAGCATGACAGAAATAATACTACTAACCCCAACACCCCCATGTATAAGTGTTTGATGTAATTTATGTAGAAAGTTGGCAAAGTCTGTATAATCAAGAGCATTTCACGGTCTACAATAGAAAGTCTATCATTCTGTACACCCCTCGCTCGGCTTTTTGAGGAAAGCTGTTCAGAAACTAAGCAGCACATCACTCACCGAGCGCTTCTGCCGCTTTGTTTTAGCGATCTGTCGGGGTCTCAGTACTCAGACCCCCCACCGATCAAAACTTCTGACCTGTCACTATGACAGGTCAGAAGTTTTTTGAGGGCTTAGTTACCCTTTAAATTCAGGAAAACCACTTTAATTGGCAAGAAATAGGTGTGGAGGGAGCCTTTTATTTATTCTACACTTTAGATTAGATTGTCCTGTAATTTATAGAACTACTCAAAGATACAAAAGTGAGGCGTGAAATAAAGACAGCAGTGAATTAATCATTATCTATTATTTATGTAGCACCAACTTAAGGGGGTTTTACATTGGGCAATTATCGGGCAAACGCTCGATCATCTGCTGGTCGTATCCTTTTAAAAAAGTGAAATATTATCGTTGTTGGCAGCACATCTACCGATGCAGCCACCACTAGGGGGAGCTAAATATAATCTATATAAATATGTATGCCATGAGCTCCCCCTAGCGTCGGTTGCAGGTAGCAGGAAAATAGAAAAATCATGTAACTTCTTCCAGGATAATACATAATTATTGTTAAAATGTCAGCATTTGGAAGTTGCCCGTTTTTTATGACATCCCATGACTGAGGTTAATGGCATCTGTTATTTTTTCTGATACCAGCCGCATTCTGCAGTTTTCTAAAGCCTGTACCAGGGCGGACACAGTGGCACTATCTTTCTTCTTTTTCCTCCACTCTTTCAGGCATTGCATCAGTTGTTCCCGCATATTGTTAGGATTTGCATAGATAACTTGATCCATTGTTACATCTGTAACCCCAAGTGTCCGAATCAGCTTCTTCCAGTCCTTCCCGACGTTATCACATATGATGTCAAAGGCCAGGTCAAGCTGATCTGTGCAATAATGGAAAAAAAAACCAAACAGATAAAGATACAGCTTCTGAAAATAGTGAGGGTGCAGACAGATTCTAGACAGACAGAGATCATAGATGGATGGATAGATATTAGATAGATGATAGATAGATAGATAGATAGATAGATAGATAATGTATATCACATAGATACATATCATTTACAGATTTAAATGGGTTTTCCGATTTTATGTAAACATCTCTCCATTAGGTCATATGTTCTTATAGGGAAATTTTTGATATGGGATTTCCCATATAATCTGAAGTGGAAAGATGCTTCAAAGCGCAGCTCTAGTTCTGGAGTAGCAGCACGATGTACAGTATGTGCAGGTGCTGGAAGCTGTGAGGAGTATGAAGGTGCAATTTATTAGGACTCCGCGCGCCATTTGTAATAGAAAGAAAAGTTGGAGTAAAGGGCAACCCCTTTTTTTATGCAGGCACGTGTGGTATTACATGGCACCGTTTCATTGGATGTAATACATGACTGCACTGAGTCCTCGGTTCCTCCTCTATGACGTCTGCATAACCTAATAGTCACCCCTTTAAGGGGAACCTGTCACCAGCATTTTACCTATTAAACCAGCAATACCTGGTGGTAGTGGGTGAAAAATCATTTCTATATAACCTATAATTGTCTTCTTAGTCGGCTCGGTAGCTTTAGTATTCAGTTTTTTATTGTTCCCGCACCGTATGCTAATGAGCATAAAAGAGTCAAATCTTCATTCCTCAAGTCTTCCCGAGTTTACCCCGCCTCCTTACTTTTGATTGACAGCTCCTCGCCGTCCCCCAGCACACTAAATCCCGCGCTTGTGCACTGATGCCCTCTTCTGGTGTGTGCGCACAAAGGGACACCGGATTATTACGATAAAAGGCGCAAAATGTTTGCAGACCGTTATTTACAGTCGGAGGAAGAGTTTAGGAGGAGGGGATAACGGCAATGAACTTTTATAGCAGCGGCCAGTGAGGGATAAGTAAAGCTCAATAGGTGAAATGCTGGTGATGGGTTCCCTTTAAGCTTAATTGACATAAAACTGGTAATTCCCTTAGGCTACATTCACACGAGCGTGTCAGATTTACGCACGTAAATCTTGTCTGTGTGTGTTGCGTTATGCATCGGTGCTTTGTGAGTGACATGTGTTTTTCACGCACTCACAAAGCACTTATTTTTTTATTGGAATTGATGCGCAAATCACGCACTGCACACGGATGTGCATCTGTAGGCTGTGCGTGGTTTTCACGCACCCATTGACTTTAATGGGCACGCACCAATATTGGACATGCCGTGGGTTTCACGCAGCGGACTCTCGCCGTATGAAAACTCACGCTTGTGTGAACGATTGAAATCAATGGGTCCGTGTGCTGTGCGTGATTTCCATGCACCGCACACGGAAGAGACTCACGTTCTTGTGAATGGGCCCCAAGTGTAAGTGCACATCACGTGGGTTGACCCTGGGGCTCGAAGCTCCGCCACTCCCCTAGAGGTGACCTATACATGTAAATATCAGAATATGGCGCAGTGACTATGACATTACTGTAGGACCCCCTTCTCTTCTTACAATCCCTTGGACATTTACCTCTTTCGCTGGACTCGACTGGACTGGACCTGGATTGTCGTCCTTGGAAACGTTCTACTTCTTTCGCAAGATCGGGACGATTAATTGTGTTGAACAGCTTGACTAGAAAACTCAGATCGTCTTCAGAGATTTCCATCAGCTCCTTCAGGTGCCGGAACAGATGTATGGGGCTGGTGATCAATTCCATTTTCTTTTTCACAATATTCTTCTGGCAAAGAAACTTCATATCCTCCAGTTCCTTATCGTCCAATTTTTCGGACATTTTTAACAACATGACCGAGAATTTGTCCATTTTGTCTTTTTCGGCCCGTGTCACCAGGATATGCTTCTCGGATTGTTTCCCACTTTCACTTTCCAGAAAAGTTGGTTGCTTCGTGTATTTTCCAGTATAGCCACTTAATGACCACAAAGAATCATAAAGAGATACAATGTAACAATGTCATGTACAGCACACATGTGACTGGATACATAAACCCTGGATTTCCTGCCTGGTAACGTCCAGTCTTGAAGTTCTTCAGAGTCCCCAGAGCAGGAAGTGAGTGAGAAGTGAGACGTGAGCACGTCCTGTCCCTGCAGATCTCCTCCCAGCAGCAGCAGCAGAACGCCCCCTCACATACTGGAAACATGCAGCCGAGGTATATACACAGTATACAGCTGCCAGTACAGCGACACCGGCTGCGGCCACAGTCACCAATATATCACCAGTTCTTGTTTTCCGTCACTATTTATTTTCTTGAGCCATAAATATTTTAGAATGTTGAACTTTTTATGGATTTTGTGAAACTTTTTGCTATGGTGACATGGCCTTCATTGCGTCCGTTTTTCTTTTCCGTGAAACGTTACGCTATAGACGGTGAGATGGCCTTCGTTGCATCAGTTTTTTCTTTAATCGTCCGATAACCAAACAATTTAGAATATAAATAAAATTATAAAATAAATAAATTAATTAATTAATAAAACACAAAAAAATTATTAAAAAAAGGTAAAAATAGCAAAATAAAAAGAGGCACGCTCCTGCGCGGACGTCTGAGGAACCTCCGATCATGGCGCGTTAACCCTTTGAACGGATTAGTGAAAATCGCAGTGTCAACAAAGGGGGAAGGGGTCGCTTTGTTGTATAATGGTAAAGTCCAGTGATAGGATTACCAGCATTCAGCTTCTTAGGCCTTGTTCACACGGCAGAAATATCAAGCTGAATCCGATGTGTTCGGAATCAGCGTGAATTCTGCTTGTGAAAAAATCCTCCGACTGTTTAATTAGAAACCGCGCAGTTGTTAAAGGTGTTGTCCAAGCACGGACAACTGATGACCTATCCATGGGATAGGTCGACAGTATATGATCGGTGGGGGTCCGACACCGGACCATGCACCGATCAGCTCCTCCTGCTGCCTGCGGGCACCGGATGTTATGAACGGTATGCAGTATTTGAAGCCGACAGCAGCTCTGCTCCTATTCACTTGTACAGTACTGCAGCTCGGCCGCTATGCTGTGACCGGACCATCTTCTGGCATGGACATTCAGTGCCCGGAAGCAGCCGGAGCAGCTGTTCGGTGCGTGATCCAGGTGTCAGACCCCCACGATCATATACGATCAGTTGTCAGTGCCCGGACAACCCCTTTAATACAGGGTTTTCAATTGGCGAAGAAGGGTGTAATACCTGTGAATCGCCGCTAAATGCGTGTCGAGGATTCACAGTGAGCAAGAAGAAATGAAGGGGAAGCAGCGCTCCCTAGTGGAGGCTGCAGGACTGTTATCGTTTAACAAAATTCAGGCTTGCATAATTTTACTTTGTGGGTCTTTTCTTACCCGTTCTAGGCCAGTTTTCTGGAGAGGAAAAGTAAAAAAAGGGCCCAAAACTTATAGCCATTTCACACCACTCTCACCACTTTTGCAGAAAGGGGTTTGGTCTCAGTAAATAGGGGCGTGGCCACTGCAGCCCAACAAATGTATTATAATTTAAACCAAAAAACTGGCGTAGATTATAGTGAAAATCGACGTCACCTCCTAGCTGGCGTAGATTTTACTCTATGGGGTGTAGCAATGTAGAGGCCTGTGCTGCGCCTCGTACCTTGCCTTCCTCCATCACACTAACCGCAGCCCCCTCTATTGGAGTTATATAAATAAATACAACAATTAATATTACACGCACCTCTCCACCCTTCCGGCTCCCTCATCCCTCCTCCACAGATCATACAACGTAACGGACGCTGTACGCGATGCAGCACTGACGACGTCGAATTGCTGCATCGTATATAAGGCCCGTTCGCTGCTCGGCGTATGAAGTGCCAGTCTTAATAAATTTCCCTATGCAGATTTGGAGCCGTCAGTAAAACGAAGCCCTGACTTTTATAAAAATATACCAGCGCATAATTTTGCACCTACTTATATTTAAAAAAAACAAATAAATAGTGCACAATGGAGGACATTCACTTTAAGGAATGTCCTAATCGATCAAGCAAAGTGGGTGTAAAGTGAGCCACACTCCCAAAAACGTATAATATTCACCCCTTTGGTTGCGCCCACCTCCTGTTCTATGCATGATAACCTTACACAACAATAATGGAGACCAGACAGGCGCCATATGTTCGGTTCATCGTACTTTACGTCGGGATAACAAGAAGTTTTCTAAGTAAGCAAAAAAAAAGTTCCTTATAACACGTATTTAATGTCTGCTGCCTGCCAAGGTTTGACTGACAGAGAATGAGCTGCCTGCCTGTGAAGCTGCTCCGCTCAGCGTGGAGCCATGGACTCATTGCTGCTGATGTTTGTGACATTGCTATTTCTCCACAGCTTATGGGGTAAATAACAAAGAAAACCAAGTCAATTTTGGTTTGTTTATTTCTCCCAAACAGTTGGAAACCAATTTCATTGTACAATGGTTGCAATCTTTTAGGAGCCCACAGATGTTCAATGTACTCCTTTATAACAAGTCAGATAGTTGTAGGCTGCCATCTAGTGGTGAAAAAGGTACATGCCATTTTTAAGTATTAAAAGGCAAAAAAAAAGACATGAAAATTTTTTTTTTTATTTGTAAATAATAGTTGTCCTCTACTGTTAATTTCTATTTAACATGGGGTGACTGAACTACCAAATGATGTGCAGCATATTAGCAGAGTTCCATTTCATCAAGGACTTTTAGAGATTTCAGCTAGTTTAGCCAAGGACAGAAGCAATAATATGAAACTTCAGACCATCTTTACCCCACAGTCCACTTGTAGGCAGGTTTCTTAGTGAAGAATAACGGATACGACAACTTTTCCTTAAAGAGGCTCTGTCACCAGATTCTCAAATCCCTATCTCCTATTGCATGTGATCGGCGCTGCAATGTAGATAACAGTAACGTGTTTTTTTTTAAAAAAAACTTTCATTTTTGGCCAAGTTATGAGCTATTTTATATATATGCAAATGAGCTTTGAAATGGACAACTGGGCGTTTTTTTCCCGTTATGTCCAACTGGGCGTGTATTGTGTTTTTAACTGGGCGTGTTTACGTGTATGATGCTGACCAATTAGTGACCAGTCAGCATCATACACCCATCTCCATTGATTTACACAGCAGTGATCTGCAGCCACATGCACAGAGATTAACGTTAATCAAGTGTCCTGATAATGAATACACATGAAATCCAGCCTGGACGTCATGTGTATTCAGAATCCTGACACGTCTGAATCTTTTCTGTGAGATTTCCAGCAAGTGAAACGAAATCTCGTTTACCTCCGTAATCTCGCGAGATTTCGTTTCCCTTGCTGAAAATCTCAAAGAAAAGATTCAGAAGTGTCAGGATTCTGAATACACATGACGTCCAGGCTGGATTTCATGTGTATTCATTATCAGGACACTTGATTAACGTTAATCTCTGTTTATGTGGCTGCACATCGCTGCTGTGTAAATGAATGGAGAGGAGTGTATGACGCTGACTGGTCACTGATTGGTCAGCATGATACACGTAAACACGCCCAGTTAAAAACACAAGACACGCCCAGTTGTACATAACGAAAAAAAAAAACGCCCAGTTGTCCATTTCAAACCTCATTTGCATATATATATAAAATAGCTCATAACTTGGCCAAAAATGAACATTTAAAAAAAACAAAAAAAACGTTACTGTTATCTACATTGCAGCGCCGATCACATGCAATAGGAGATAGGGATTTGAGAATCTGGTGACAGAGCCTCTTTAAATAATACTTTACTTAGATCACAACAATGCAACAGTGCTTCTTCCTTATGGGAGCAAGCGGACGAACTGAGGTTGGGGACGTTGATCCCGCTAGAGTCCCCCTTGGAGAGGTTGTGCCTGAACCCACATTACTACGCTCGGCCGTCTATGCGCCTCTGACAGTTAGGGTAAGGCCACACGGAGCGGCCCTGACATGGTCGCAACGCGGCTAACAACTGCGCCAGCACCATGTCCGGTGCGGCTGTCAAACAGCCTGTTAGTGGCCGCACGTTAATGCGGATAAACCGTCCCTTTATCTGCAAAATCGTGCGCCCATGAATTCATACACCCTTTATGGCCACACGATTTTGCAAATTACAACAACTTATTCATTCTCTATGGCAGCGCCGGAAAAAGCCGAACACTGCACTCCGCTATCTCCGGCGCTCCCATAGAGAATGAATGGAGCAGCAGTGCGCATGTAACTGGAATACCTCTTAAAGAGGTATTGGTCAGCCGCTCCTGCATGGTGCCGGCGCGGTTGTTGGCCGCGTTGCGACCGGGTCAGGGCCGCTCCGTGTGGCCGTACCCTTACAGAGGGAGCTATCTGCTATTGCCAGAATACTAGAGGTCATGAGATACACTTCCGTCCTCCTAGAGTCAGCAGTCTCTCTCTCTCTTCCACTTCCTGTCAGACAGCTCTGTCTCTTCAGTCACTGGTCCTGCAGTGACACCTTGTGGCTGCTAATAACATGGCAGGCATACACAGGATAACACATATAGTAGGGGCAGATAAAACAGGAGCAGTCATCACTGCAGACAAGAGGGAACACAGAATAAAAGTAGAACTAAACATGAAAGATGCAGAGGGAAGACAATTTAAAAGGGCAGTAATATAAATAAATGTATCGTGTATGGGATCAATAGAAAGTCTATGAGCCCGTACTCCGATACATCGGCTTTCCGGAAAAAGCCAAACAGAAATAAACCGGCTAAGCTCACACACGAGCACTTCTGCAACTTAATTTTACCAATTGGTAGGGGTCTCAGTGCTCGGACCCCACCACTGGGGCGTAGCAAGGGGGGGCAGGCAGGGCATGTGCCGCAGGCGCAACTTAGAGGGAGGCGCCAGTGCCACCTCCTCATGCACTATAATGTGTACCTGTGTCTATAGGACACAGGTACAATTAGAAGCAATGAATGGCCGGGTACGTTCCGTGCCCGGCCTTTCAGCGCCTTTCTACGAGTGAAGCGGCGCGATACTTTGCGCCGCTTGCGTCGTTGAAAGGCGCAGAATGACAGGGAAAGTCATCCTGCCCTGCCATCAGTGCCTTTCATAGACACTTCTTTCAACCCCAGGAGACCTGCGCAGAAGAGAGCAGGTCTTCATTGCTGCCGGCCAGCGTGGGAACGGGATTAAGGTGAGTTTGAATAGTTTGTTATTTTATTGTAATAAAACAGTGTGTGGCTTTATCTATGGGGGGGGGGGGACTTTATCTACCGGGGGGGCTTAATCTATGGGGGGGGGGCCTTATCTGCGGGGGGCTAGATACTGGGGTGGGCTATCTATGGAGCACTATACACAGGGGTGGGCTATATCTACAGGAGGGGCTATATACTGGGGTGGGCTATCTATGGAGCACTATATACAGAGGTGGGCTATATCTACAGGGGGGCTATATACAGGGGTGGTCTACCTGTGGAGCACTATATACAGGGGTGGGCTATATCTACAGGAGGCCTATATACAGGGGTGGGCTATATCTACAGGGGGCTATATATAGGGATGGGCTATCTGCGGAGCACTATATACAGGGGTGGGCTATCTGCGGAGCACTATATACAGGGGTGGGCTATCTGCGGAGCACTATATACAGGGGTGGGCTATCTGTGGAGCACTATATACAGGAGTGGACTATATGTAGAGCACTATATACAGGGGTGGGCTATATCTACAGGGGGGCTATATACAGGGGTGGGCTATCTGTGGAGCACTATATACAGGGGTGGGCTATCTGTGGAGCACTATATACAGGGGTGGGCTATATCTACAGAGGGGCTATATACAGGGGTGGGCTATCTGTGGAGCACTATAGGGGGAGCTATTTGTGGGACACTATTTACAGGGGTGGGCTGTATGGGGGCACTATCTACAGGGGGCTCTATGGGGGGCACTATCTACAGGGTGCACGGTGTGTGTGTGTGTGTGTGTGTGTGTGTGTGTGTGGGACCCAGGGGGCTGTGGGGCACTAGCTAAAGGATTAATCCTTTTAGCTAGATTAAATAAAAGTTATATCTTAGTTTATTTCCACACATTTATTTGATAGCCGGGAAAGCTGGGTATTTTGTGTGCTCCTGCACAGTTGTCCTTTTTTGTAGGTAGTGCCACACAGCCCACAGCCCCCTTGTAGATTGAACCCCCCCCCAACCCCTTCCAGTATAGATAGCGCCACTGTAGCTCCCTGAAGGAGCGGAATCCCCATGTGGCCGGGGATTCCGCTCCTGGAGCGCTGCTTGATGTCTGTCCATATATGGACAGTGACATCAGGGAAAACTCCTGAAGCGGAATCCCCGGTCACAGAGTTGCTGACACTGTGACCATCGATTCTACTCCAGGAGAAGCTCCTGTCGTCTGTGTCCATGACGTCATTGGCTTCTCCTGGAGTGGAATCCCCGGTCATAGCGTTTGCAACGCTGTGACCGGGGATTCCGCTTCAGGAGTTTCCCCTGATGTCACTGTCCATATATGGACAGAGACATCAAGCAGCGCTCCAGGAGCGGAATCCCCGGCCACATGGGGATTCCGCTCCTTCAGGGAGCTACAGTGGCACTAGTAGATAGCAGAGCAGGGAGATACCTCCCTGCTCTGCTATAGTGCCGTCGCTATCGCTATAGCAGCCGCAGCAGATGCTAACGGCGCCACCGCCCTCATGCCCGGTGCCACCGCTAGCAGCTGCTATGGCTGCTACAGCGGTAGCGACGGCCACTAAGTTAAGAAGCACCCGGGTGGAAAGGCGACTGCAGTTAGTGTGTGTATCCCCGCTGGTAGTTGCAACGGCGCGGGGATACACACACCCGCTGGCGCCCCTCTTGCCGTGTGGCGGCTGGCGCCCTGTGCGTCTTCACTGGTCGAACGTATCCAAGGCCGGACATGCGTGTGAACATACCCTTACACTACAGCAACCCATACCTTTTTTCCAGGATTCTGACATACTAAATGAAGAGAAAAGACACTTTTGTGACCAAATCCTGCCTCTTAGTAGCTGCACTGCTACAATGTATACAAAGGCTTGAGAGGCATGTATGAACACAACTTGAACTTTTATTTTTAGAATTTGTAGTTTCCCAACCAGGGTTGATCAGGGAGTTTCCCAGAACACAGTAACAGGACAGGTCACTCCCATTAAACCAACGGCCATCACATGGACGCATGTATTTCAATGGGGCCGTTCATACGGCCATTGTTTCAAAGGACCGCGTGAAGGGTCCGTTGAAAAATAGAACCTGTCCTATTATCTTCTATTTTCACGGAACCCTCCATAAGCTCACGTCTATGGGGATCCGTGAAAATGGGACCTGCACGGGGGCACCTCGTACGTGAAAAACTTCACTTTTTCCCGTCTGCGTTTCCCTTCGCTCGTGTGAATCTGGCCTTACAGTAGAGACAGCAAACTGATTTTAATCTGCTCAAAGATGCTTGAATGCAAAGAAAACACATTTTAGCAAGAATAAATAATTAAAGAATGCTTTACATCCCTCTCCACCAAGCTTTTTTGAGATAGGAAAGGGATTAGGGGTTCCCCAGGAATGGAAAAAACAGGTCAGGGGTTCCCCCATGGTTATAAGGTTGAGAAACACTGTTCTAAGGCCTCATGTACTCACGTGTATTGTGGCTCCATACAACCTCTGAGGTATACGGAGCCGCAATATGGTGCCCATAGACTTTTATGGGGCCCTACTGTACCTTCATGTGCCTCTCATCTCATATGGAGTCTTTGAATGAATTAGGCCATGTTCCATTGGACAACATTTTACAACTGTGGAGTATCATAGTATCCATAGTATGGACAGCTCTGCTGTGTGCTTGAGGCCTAAGACTTTGCTTGGTTCAGACTTGTAATCACAAATGTGAACTTTCCTGCATTTTTTACAGAAAATTACTGTTTGATGCAAAATTGCATGAAGGCGGCTAAGAGGGTAAAAAGCTGGGTAGCATTTTGACAAATGCCAGTTATCGATTTACAGAAAATATATGGGTCTGAGGGTATAATATGATTTTTTTATTCTATAATTCTGGTTTTCCTTTGTACATGTCAGTATGAAAATTGTTCCAGCTACCAGAAGTGCATTCATTGATTACATTTTATGTGCGGTTCTGCGTAGTATGTCAGTACTGTACAACTGACAGACTTACAATAATTATTATGGTTATTAAGTACTGTATCTTTTCAGCGTGTATTCACTTTCTGGCAGTTGTCAGATAAGTTACATTTATGCCGACAACACAATAATACACATGACCTCTTGGGGGCGATCATGTTCACAAGTAAAATTTACAGAGGTTGAAGCCGAATCTTTCTTATAATGATTTTACTATGACACAGGTGAAGAGAGAAGCAAAATATTCTATATGTGAAGACCCCCTTCCCAAAATACAGCTGAAAACAGTGTGCGTTATGCAACATGTCCTGTGCATTACAGTTTTACCAGAAATTTGCAGTGTTTTTTTATCCATTGACTTCAGAATTATACCTACTGCAAAACCGCAGCAAAAACTCACAAGTGTGTTTACAAAAATGTGTGTGCCGACCCTGGTGTCTCCCATGAAAAGCTGAGCGTGACCACGAGCAGAGGGTGAGGCGCTTTAGAGAAACACCATAGCTCTTTAGTTTTAGTAACATGTCATTGGCTCCATTGTCAGATTCAGATTGGGTTATCTTCTGCTGAACCTCTTGATAGTTCCTGGGCCCACTGGAGAATCATCTGGTACTCTGGTGTGCCAGTCTGACCCTGGTAAGAGGGACGGGAAATATTTCACTACGACTAACTTCCAAAGAAGCCTGGAACTCAGAATGAAGACCCATTGGGTGACCAGGTGACAGAAATAGCAGCCCCATGAGTGCTAATATGGCTGGCAATGGTAGTTGCCAGACAGCTACTTCCTGTCTCAAAAACTGAAGGCAGGAAGAGACTGGAGGTCACTTTTGCATTTTTTGCTGGAGGCCAACTTCACCCCATGTGGTTCACACCGTGACATGTAATGCAAGAAGTACCGAGAAGGATCCCCAGTCTTTTCACTCAGAGTATAGGCAGCCAGAGTCCAGACATCTTTTTATTCCACATGATGATA
Source organism: Rhinoderma darwinii (assembly GCF_050947455.1). Lineage (NCBI taxonomy): Eukaryota > Metazoa > Chordata > Amphibia > Anura > Rhinodermatidae > Rhinoderma > Rhinoderma darwinii. Next base: position 63,334,559 of record NC_134695.1, on the reverse strand, counting down.
TTCATCCCAACTGTTGTGTTGTTTCCAAAGCAAAGTAATTTCCACGAAAGAGAAACATTTACATTTGTTACCACGAGGCGACTAAATTGTCTGCTGGAATCACAATAAATCCATACAAGGACACGACACCAAGTCAAAATTATACACATACATCAATAATCGCACCAAGTTTATGCAACGCAGAGATAACCCGAAACCTCCCACATCTCAGTAAGGAACACACTAATAGTCGTTCGTGAGGCTGGCCCAGAGCGGGAAGAAGCCTGAGGAGCGAGTCTCTGCCAGCAGCTCCTACACAAGGCTACAATTACCGGTACTTGATGCTTGCTGTATGATTACACATCCTCCTCATGCACGCATGGAAAATAAGATGAGCCAGTGATGTGCGAACTTATAGCTGCTGCCGTCCAATAGCACAAGCAATCATTCAGTGTAAATAGAAAACCTTTACAGAAATAATTCACACGTCACCCATCGTACAGCAGAGTACACCCCCCCAACAGATACTGACGCTAGGGGACAAGAAAATGATGGATACAAAAAGGAAGCACGGCATATACAGCTCCAGAATGAAGATATGTTCACACTGAGTTTTTTGCAGGAAGAAAGTTGCACCACACGCGTTTTTTTGGCGGGTTTTTTTAGCCTTTTTTTTTTTTACAGCTATCTCTTCAACAGAAAGATGGAATAACTGCGAGCGTTTTTTGCCAAACAATGCGTAAAAAAACGCGTAAAAAATCGTGGCAAAAAATGCGTAAAAAATTTGTTTATTTCCATCTCCCATTGATTTCAATGGGCTTTTTGAGGCGGAAAAAGCCTCAAGTTAGGGCATGTCGCTTATTTTTTCCGCAAGTGTTTTTTTTTGCTCACGGTAAAAAAACGCCTCTACCTCCCATTGAAATCAATGGGAGCCAATTTCAGCCGTTTTTTTGCCGTGTTTTTTGCTGCGGTTTCCGCGGCAAAAGAGTCAGTGTGAACAGGGCCTTAAAGGGTAGCTCCATTTTTGAATGTTTTTATATTTGACGGGTTGTCTCAAGACATAATCTCTTTCCATTTGCCCTATAAGGTCCTATGGATGTCAGGACCCGCCCCCCCCCTCTATGAGTCAGAACTGATTGATCATTTTTATCTGCAGCCACGTCTGGCTTTTGCTCATCCACGTGGCATTGTGCTTCATATATCCCATATAAAGCGTGTTGTGTTGCTAAATGTTGGGGTCCTGTATTAATTGTCTTGTTTGTAGAAAAGTTTAGTTTTTATTGCAATCCACGTCGGATTTGTGCCATTTTTTTTAAATTAGTTGCAGCTGGAACCGTAGAGAAAAATGGCGCACTTCCTTGATAAATATGATGCACATTTTCTACATCATATTTTCTTCATTCTTCAGTATCTTTTCATCAATAATAAATTATTAGAACCTGAACTACATCCTCCTGCAGGGAGTCAGTCCTATGGCAGCTTCTTTACTACTGTTCAAGAAAAATAAAGAGTGGCCCGGAGGATAGTCACCCCCTGTGCCCCTTGTCAGCCTGATTATAGAAGTAATAAACTTTTTGCGGCTTTTCAAGTGCGCATGACACATATAATTCAAGATGGCAGCTGTGCCCCCAGCCTGTATTATAGTCCCTCCGTGCAAGTTGAGGAATATACGACTGACTTCGACTAAGTGACAGTAAGGCTGGGTTCACACGACCATGTTACGTCCGTAATGTACGGAACGTATTTCGGCCGGAAGACCCGGACCAAACACACTGCAGGGGGCCGGGCTCCTAGCATCATAGTGATGTACGATGCTAGGAGTCCCTGCCTCGCTGCAGGACCACTGTCACGCACTGAAAACATGATTACAGTACGGGACAGTTGTCCTGCAGCGAGGCAGGGACTCCTAGCATCGTACATAACTATGATGCTAGGAGCCCGGCTCCCTGCACTGTGTTCGGTCCGGTACTTGCGGCCGAAATACGTCCGTCAATTACGGACGTAATTAGTGTGTGTGCACATACCCTAAGGCTCACAGTTCACACGTAGGTAAATACTGCTGAATTTTACTCCATGTGGACATTCTTTGCAAGAGAAATTGACATGCTGCAGATTGAGAATTCGTACCCCAGGTCAGTTTCTGCACGTCTTCTCTGCAAAAAAATTTCTGCAGCATCTGGATGAGATTTTTTCAAACCTCATCCACTTTGCTGCCACAGTAATACGCTGCGCAATTTCCACACACAAATTCAGGATGGAAATTCTGCAGTATTTACGCTTTGTGTGAACTTCGCCTCAAAATGGTTTTGCAAGATGCATGTATAAATGGAGGCAATTCCCAAGACAACCTACTGCATGGACCCTTAAAAAGTTCCCATTTACCCCAAGGTCTGGAGCTCTATAGAGTTGTTCTATTCAGCAGAGGCAGTCCTGGAAATCAGAAATCTCTGGTTGTTGAAGCTTCTAGAAGAATGTCGTGCTCCTAAACAAAAAGAGTTAGGCCTCATTTACACGAGCGTAATATACGTGCGTGCGACGCGTGTGCTTTTCACGCGTGTCGTACGCACCTATATTACTCTATGGGGCAGTGCAGACGATGCGTGAATTTTGCGCAGCGCGAGTGCGTTGCGTAAAACTCACGACATGTTCTATAATCGTGCGTTTTTCGCGCATCACGCACCCATTCAAGTCAATGGGAGCGTGAAAACCACGAAGGTCGCACGGAAGCACTTCCGTGCGAACTGCGTGATTCGCGCAAGAGCTGTCAAACTCTGAATGTAAACAGAAAAGCACCACGTGCTTTTCTGTTTACAAACATCCAAAAGGAGTGTCTTAGAGATGAGCGAACCAAACTTCACCGGGTTCGGCCGAACTCGTTTTGACCGAACCCGGCAAAAAATGTTGCGGTACGCGACGTCAGGAGACAGTCACTGTCCAGGGTGCTGAAATAGTTAAACTGGTTCAGCACCCTGCACAGTGACTTCCGATCCCAATATACGTGAACGTGTAAAAAAAAAAAAAAAGTTCTGACTTACCGATAACTCCCGGCTTCTTCCTCCAGTCTGACCTCCCGGGATGACAATTCAGTCCAAGTGACAGCTGCAGCCAATCACAAGCCAAGCACAGGCTGCAGCGGTCACATGGACTGCCGCGTCATCCAGGGAGGTGGGGCCAGATGTCAAGAGAGGCCCGTCACCAAGGACGCGTCACCAAGGCAACGGCCGGGAAGTTCTCGGTAAGTACGAACCTCTTTTTTTTTAAACAGGTTACTCGATATGGTGATCGGAATTCACTGTCGAGGGTGCTGAAAGAGTTACTGCTGATCAGTTAACTCTTTCAGCACCATGGACAGTGACTGACGTCGACTAGCCTCATCTCTATGATGGCGGCTGCGCAAAAATCACGCAGCCGCGCATCATACACGGATGACACACGGAGCTGTCAAGTGCCTTTTGCGCACGCAAAACGCTGCGTTTTTTCCGCGCACAAAACGCACACGCTCGTGTAAATGAGGCCTTAGGGTATGTTCACATGGCTTAGCAAAATACGTCTGAAAATACGGAGCTGTTTTCAGGCGAAAACAGCTCCTGATTTTCAGACGTTTTTGTAGCAACTCGCGTTTTTCGCGGCGTATTTTACGGAGCTGTTTTTCAATGGAGTCAATGAAAAATGGCTCCAAAAACGTCGCAAGAAGTGACATGCACTTCTTTTTTACGGGCGTCTTTTTACGCGCCGTATTTTGACAGCGACGCGTAAAATAACACCTCGTGGGAACAGAACACCGTAAAACCTATTGAAAGCAATGGGCAGATGCTTGTAGACGTAATTGAGACGTTTTTTCAGGCGTAATTCGAGGCGCAAAACGCCCGAATTACGTCTGAAAACAGTGCGTGTGAACATACCCTTATAATTAGTACAACTGATCTAACAAGAACAATATTCCACATGGCAGCACCGCTCCCTCCTAATGAGTCATTATTTCAGGTTATTCATCATTTCCACATTGAAGAACGGGTTAGGGCGTAGTTCTGTTTCGGAGACAGGAAATACCTTTTCATCCTGCTTAGGCTTTATTCACACGAGCATATTTCACGTCTGTGTTACGCGCGTTAAAACAACGGACGTCACACAGACCTATACAATTCAATGGGGCCATTCAGACATTCAGTGTTTTCCATGAAGCGTGTGTCCGCTGCGTGAAACTCACTGCATGTCCTATTCTTGTGCGTTTTTTGCGCATCACACACCCATTGAAGTCAATTAGTGCGTGAAAACCACGGATAGCAGACAGACGTCATCCGTGTGCTGTCCGTGATTCACACAACAGTTGCTAAAGAAATGATGAGAAAAAGAAAAACACCTCCAGTTTTTTTGGCTGACGTAAAAAACGCGTGACATACGCGCGTAAAAAAACGCAGATGTGCACTGTACATGGATTTCACACGGCACTGCAAGAAAAAAGCTGCATTTTTTATGCACGCAAAACGGACACGTTCGTGTAGATAAGGCCTTAAAGGGTTTTCCCACGAGGGACATTTATGACATATCCACAGGATATGTCATGAATGTCAGATAGATGTGGGTCCCACCTCTGGGACCTGCACCTATCTCCAGAATGGGGACACCTAAACCCCGTTCAGCCGCTGTGTGTTGTGAAAATTTTTATATGGTCGGGAGATACGTAAACAGCGAAACTCGCTGAGCTACGCTGTTTCCGTAAGTCTCATAGAACTTAATGGTAGCTACGGAAACAGCGTAGCTCATATGCTACGCTGCTTCTGTTACTGCCATTCACTACTATTGGAGTTACAGAAACAGCATAGCTCAGCGCGTTACGCTGTTTACGTATCTCCCGACCATATAACATTTTTCACGGTCGGAATTTACCTCATTCAGCCGCAACACACAGCGGCTGAACGGGGTTTAGGGGGCCCCCATTCTGGAGATAGGTGCGGGTCCCAGAGGTGGGACCCGCATCTATCTGACATTCATGACATATCCTGTGGATATGTCATAAATGTCTCTCATGGGAAAACACCTTTAATGTCACCCGTTGCTCAGAGACGCTGTAAGGCCGGATTTACACAAGTGTGTTTGGTCCGTGATATACGGTCCGTATGTCGGCCGACATACCGACCGTATATCAAGGACCAAACGGTCGTGTGTGGAAGGTAAAAGACTGGCGAGAAAAAGAAGTTGCATCTTGCGGTCCTCAAAATAGCCACCTATGCTTCAAAGGCTGGAGACGCCTGCCAATAAATGGACCTGCGGGCTCACTGTCTAAGGTCAGCTTCATAGCTTTCACCCATTACATAAAAGTTTCATTATGGACCTCGATTCCACATGGGCTGGATTTGGCATCGGGGTAGAGAATATCTGGCCAGGTTTCAGCCGTTGAGTGTAACGGAGATGAGAGAATCTGGGCCCACGGCTGCGTTCCACCACCAGCGAAGAGTGACAATCCTGGCGTCATGTCTTGGACTAATAAAGTCAAAATTCCAGCTGAGGAAAAAGGAACAGGATTTGTGGAATTTTGTTTTTTTTCTCATGAATTGTGAGGTTTTACATATGAATGAACTGAGGAGATGTCAGTAAGTGTAGAGTTTCTTTGGCTTGGAAGTCCCACAGCATTTACATTGCCTTTAGGCATTAGACCTGGCATTGAGAATCAAACTAAATAAAGCAACAACCTGTAAACCAGACATACAAGGCTTTTTTTTTTTTACGGATCCATACACATGGCATTGCTGTACGACAGCACAGATAGCCTTCGTATTAGATTGTGTGGGACTCTTCACCTGCCTATACACATTCGATCACTAGGCTACGTTCCTTATAGACATGCACTCTTGGGTCATCTGATAATGCATATTTTTGTTTTAATAGGGAAGATAAGCAACTGCCAGACACATCTGGCTCTGCTCATCTCCTTTGTGAATTAAGGAGGTAAAATCCAACCCTTTATCCTAATAGAATTCGCCAAGAAAAATCGAATGTGTTTGGATAACTTTAGGGTGCCAAAATAGACCTTCAGGAGAGGCTCCCTTCTAGCTTCTCGCTCTCATGCCGGGGTGGGAGGGGGGATGTATCAAAATTGGTGCAAAGAAAGTAGGAGTAGGGTCATACAGTAGTAGGTTGGGGGTGCACAGGGGCTGATGTCCTGGTTCCTCGGACAACGTTGCACATTTATTTGAATAAAGATTCACTTCTTTAGAATTTGGAGTGATGCGGTCTCTTCACTGTTGTTAAAACCAATCAGATTCTACCTATAATGACCAAGCAGCGACCTTAGCCATGACCAACTACTCCACTTTTTCTTCGCAACAAACGGTGTGTGTTACATAGTATATAATAAAAGTGCAATATTTGTTCTTACGTACGTCTTACCTGGCTTTGATCTAGGCTTTCTTCAGACATCGTAATAGAGGATCTCTAGGTACAGCCCTGCCAGGACCATTCTTCTAAATTATATCACCACTGAAGTACAATTCCCAGCATTCCCCGATGTTAAATGGATATTCTTGTACACCGAGGTCTGTTTGTTTTTTTATATATTCCACACAACATGAACCAGAATTGGTGTGACAATGAAAGGGCGCTCATCTTGACTGACAAGGAATTGAACAGAGGCTTGTAGGCGGAGAAGGGGACCAGGAGACCAAGGCTGCAGGTACTGAAATTCAAAGACATTCAGAAGTCTGGAGTGAAGACAGCTAAACTTTGGAGAAAATTACTATACCTGGACTTTTGTGGCTGAAGACATGCATGGCTGCCATAACGTACTACATCTTGGATCCAGCTAGAAGAGGAGATCAGGAATAGACTGGGATAATTTAAAGACCTCCAGTGGTAATACAGCTTTCCATGTCTGCACCCCCCACCTGACTGTATATCACACTCTACACTTCTTTTGTGCATACTCTTACTTTTTGAACTGCTGCCTGGTCTATGCTTTAAAAAAAGCCTCCATCTTGATTCTTAGATTTCCCCAGCTTTCTCCTCTTATGTGCTTTGCTATCAATCCCATGATGTCTCGGGACAGCATCACATGACCAGCTAAAGACCATACCATTTCTCCATGCTGGGGGAGACTGATCATCATTCTCTCTATATTCTCCTAAATAAGCTGAGAAACCATAAGTATAAGTATACGGACAGGGAGGCTGCACTATATTCTTCTACATTATACCTGCGTGACAGGAACCTGTCTAAGTATCAGTGGTGGCTGATGATAGAAGTTTCTGTCCCCCCCCCTGTGTAATACTAGTGTGGTACAGGAACTGCTGAAGCATGTGATGGGTGACACATAGATCTCCATAGACTCAAGTAGAGAAAGCGTCACCGAGCCTGATCCACACTGCTGCTAAGCAACCATCCCAGTTTGATATATAGAGATAAATAACAGGGGAGAGACTGACACAGGGAATATCAGAATGGAGCACATGGGGAAGTTTAGTTTTGGCCGGAGTGTCCCTTTAAGAAGAAAACCACAGCCCATAGAAGGGAAATTCTCTCAATAAAGTTCTAAGTTTTGAAGATAGATCTGCTCCATCAAATTTTGTGGAATTATACATTTTGTGAATGCTAGAAGCAAGATTTATACTTCTAGGCAATAAAAACTTGAATTGGACACATCATTTTGTTACTCGTGTATGAATCTGTGGTAGATTAGCCCGGCATGGAGTAGGCAAACACCAAAATCTTGTCCCTCAAAATCTACAAATCCAAACGTTGAAAATAAATTGTTTTTATGATCTTCTTGACGTTTTTCCTATCAGATCTAGTTCATATAATGGAGCTCATGTAACACACAATTTGTCTCGGGCAGGTAATACATGTAACCGTAATTCGTTCCTGTACAACGCTTTTCTTAAGTTAATGGCAAATCTGTTTCCTACCAAGGTTGAGCTTTAACAATCAAGACTTTAACGCGACGGTCTTCTCTGCCAAGAATATGTTTTCGTCGCTGGATCCCGTACTGTAAACAATTGTACAATAGAGCGCACCAGTCATCCTAAGCTGCAATGTTTGTCACTGGAAGCCGGAAAAGACGACAGTAATGATAAACTCTCAGCTCACTATGTTGTGCAGAGCGCTCAGTTATTTAGTAGCTTAATTAGTTACTTCAGATGAAGATTAAAGTTCTTGGGCCCAGTGTCAAAAACCATTCCTGGTCCAGTAAAACTTTGCGTTCCTTCCCAGACTATTTTATACGGTTATTTGTGCATTGAATTATATTACACCATTAAGAGAAGGTGTCAACAGAAGGTACAGCTCATGCCACTATCCGACGTAAGGCCGGCCCTGCAAAGGACCACTCATGAGACTGCTATGTGACCCTGGGGGCTGGCCAGGTTGGACTCATTCCCTGTTTTAATGGTGGTTTGAACCAGTCATGGGATTCCCTCGTCTCAGGCCCAACAATGTTAGCAAACAAGGGTGTGGGTCATAACCCAAACCCAAGGATCCTGGAAAGGCGATGGGGGCAAACAAGCATCACATCCTCTTGTCCCAAATGGTTAGGGGTTTGGTGTGTCATCCAGCACCAGAAAGAGCCCCCCTCAACCCTACAGAGACATGCAATGAGAACAGCAGATTTTACAATGTAACCAAAAACTTTCAGACACCTCCTCCGGTACTAGTGACATATTTGCATTGTCTGCATCCTATATGGTTATACTACCAGTTGTGTTACTACCGGTTATATTAACTATCAAAACCCGGGAACAAAACTAAATATAGGAGCTGCACTGTAGCATAAACCCCAAAAAAATGGAGGATGCTATCCTCAGAGGAATCTTGACAAAAACCCTCAAGCAAGCATCAGACCACAACCCAAAAGGAAGAGGCAGCACTCTCGTAATATCGAAAAATACAAAAATGTATTCACCCAACATACAGGCAACGCTTCACCTTCCTATTGACGGCATTGTCCAGCTTGAAACGTTGCCTGTATGTTGGGTGAATACATTTTTGAACTATCAAAACCAGATGTTCTATATAGTCCAGTTCCATTATATTATTGCTTCAATGTAACATTTCAAAAACATTTTTCCCGGTTGGTAATGACTTTAATAACTAGTGTAAATCTACTGTCAGTAGCAACCAATAGGATTCCATCCGTCATTTCTTGGAGTCCGGTTGGAAAAAGGAAAGCAGAGACCCAATGGTTATGGACAACTCATGCATTTTTAACGTTTGCTTGTCTTTATGACTTCTTTGGTGTACAGTCTGCATTTAAAAGTTTCTCTCTGGTGGTTGTGTGTGCGCAATTTAAATATAAAAAGGTCTCAAATTTTGTAAACTTTACAATAGATGGACTGCAACTTTTTGCATGGTGCCTTATTGCAGTTTTCTAGCATGGGTGTACATATAGCAGAGAGGTCCCTGATAGCTAAATTAAAATGGGCTGGTTCACGACAATACCCTATCATGCCAGCGCAAAAGTCGCCAACACTAGTTGCAATCCTCTACTCCCTGTAGGACATATTGGGGGTATGACCCGAAGGCCATATATCCATACAGTTGATCGGGCATTGAGACTAGACCATTCTCTTCTCATGAGCCCCATAGCAACTGCATGATCTGCCACTATAGCATGTACACCCTTGACATATATAGTACCCACTGCTCAAGGTACCCAAGAACCCTATAGAGCCCATTGCCCATTTGTGTGCCAATATATCTTCCTTGAAGGGTCTACTTTTAGAAGGGAAAAATACCCTACACATTTACATAGAATTGCATATTTACTTTATTATGAATAGGATTTTAATCATTTTCTAGAACAGATTTATATTGATTTACAACATTTCTTTAAAAAAACACACAAAACATTTAAAAGGAACTTGACTTATGACTTAATGTGCCACCTAGCTTTATACAGAACGTCAGTAATCGTTTACATTCATGCTTATCCCATGCTAATCTTTCTTTGACAGCGTTCATCGATGTACATGGCCTGTGGTTATATAAATTTACAGGAATGTCATTGTTTAAAAGACACTGGACGGTGTGAGCACCAAGGGTTTATTCAAAGGCAAAGACTATGAAGCACGTCCCAAACGTAGGACCTCAGTGGGGTAGGCTTGTTCTTTTGGCTCTAGAGATCCACCAATGCTTTGTCGAGCCTATGGGACACCGTCAACTGTGTCGCTACTGGTTTACATTCAGTATACGACTGTCATAGGCAAAGGCCTTGCCCAGTTAATGCATATCCTGGGATTAAGGACCAGGATTGAGATTACGGACATTCTTCAGATGTAATGGGGACTCGATGGAAAGTCTGGCTTGATACCAATCATGTAAAAACCAATATTAAATCAATGTGAAATGAAGTTATTATTTACTATTAAGATGTAATTTATGCTATTTTCTGCATTACAACATTAAACATTTTCATACTCTTGTCCAATGTAAGGAAGACTGACGAGAACAGTAGGACATGTTCAATGGGCACCTTCTGCTGCCAATGACCAACAAACTCCCTTCCAAGGTTTCCAAAAATGTGACATGTCTACTGTATGGCTCTAAACAGGTGACGGATTTGAAATGTATGGTAAAGCCTTGTATAGCCAGCTATACATCCGGCCTTTAATAAATATCCTCAAACTCCTGTATGACATTCCCGGTAGAGAACCATTACAATTGCTACTTTTTTTTTTATAGTGTTGTTTTTTGTGCACTTTAAGGTTCCGAACAATACACATAGCCTGCCGTCTACAGGTGATGGGGCAGAAATTGCATGGAAGGAGCCAATGTTTTTGAAAATTTAGGCCATCATCTAAAGTGGGGTGACACACAAGAGGTTATGTGGCCTGGTATATAAGTGGGGTTCTCAATTGGGCTCACACAATAGTGGCCTCCCCACTATTTAGAGGATGTTTTTTTCCGTGCTTAGAGTCAACAGGCGACCCTGACAGCGTAACTGGATCAGATATGTTATAACAACTAGAACTGCTTAAAAGACTCACAGGAAAACCATTACCATAAAATCGAAAAGCAATTTAAAGATTTAGTGTTACCCACATCTCATAGAAATAAACCTCAGGAGCTACTCGGAAGCGCGAAACACAAGGGGTGCCCCACAATCCATAGCACTTAATAGGTTAAACAAGGGGTATTCGTCTTCTAGCAAGTAAATGTTAACGTACAAACAGGAATAGATTAGTTTTACAATAAACTTTGCATCAATAAATAGATTATAAAAGTTTCATATAAAGAAAAAAAAAAAAGGGCATCTTTACATTGCATAGGTAGGGTCTAAAAAAATATCTTCTCTGCAAGCTTAACCCCTGTAGTGCTGGAGGACACTCTCCAGTCAGACAAAGTTCAAGAAATTCTTCTCCATGTCCGTAGAATTGGTGCGACATCTCAGAAGATCTCATCAAGGATTCTGGAGAGCATGTCATGTTTGGCTATTAGAGGAGAACTCCAGGAGTCTTGTATGTTTTAGGACATTGGGGGCATAGTCACAGATTGCTCATGAGGAATGTCAGCAACGAGATGTCCGTCATTGTTCACAGATCCATGAAATCGTGCCCTTGTCCCATCCAAGCTTAAAAGAAAAGACAGATGTGCAGTTTATGGTTATGCTACTGCTTATAATAGTCTGCAAGACTCCCCAGAAAAGTTGATATGTTCCACAAGTGACCCAGCAGAAGGCACATATACCCAAGACAGAGGAAATACATTCTACTGCTACTGTATAACATGCAGATGAAACTGAAGTCATCAAGCCCATCAAGAAATCCCCTGCTGCGCTGCTCATGCCCAAGTGCATGGTCCTCTGTCCACACAAGGTGGGAGCCAAGATAGGCTGCACAGACACTAGTTTGCCAAAATCTCAAGAGTCAAATCTTGGATGACTCTTCGGTCAGTGGAATGAATGCCCAAATAACACGTCCACCAGGTAACTTGTTCTACACGTCCACACGGTTCGAGTACGCAGAGGTTGTGCTCCCCGTGCTGCTGCGGGAGAGTCTGGGGCTTTGGTTGTTGCAGTTTTCTCCTTTTTTCTTATCATGTTCCTTCCAGGTTTCCAGCATTTGTAATTTTCCCTGCTCTTCTTTCAAGAATACCTCAACCATTAGGACTTTTTCTCTGTGGATCTGTTCACTGATGTCTTTGGGAATGTCTGGGATTATCCAGTCAACAAAGTCACTCATGAACATGACCAGGTTCTGCAACAGAAGAAAGACGACTACGTGAGAGGAGTCGGAAAGCGCAAATAAGTCAAAGCATCCAAAATAGATGAACAGATTGCAAAAGAGGTGAAACAAGAAGCATAAAATGCAAGAATGAGTAGCATATATATCCGATACCTGTCCTTTAGATGTGTCTGTAGATTACAGGCTGCCATATATTACAGTCTGCATTCAGTCTATGGACCAATAGGTGCATGTGATCATAAACCAACCTGAGTTTACTCAATCAGGGTGAGTCTCCTATGACAAGTTAATTTGTGATAATATTCTAAACCAAGGAGATACTATTTGCACAGTGCATTAATCTTTGGCTTTATCTAGACGCTTTTTTTTTTTTTCTTTTTTAAATTATGTTTTTATCTAAAATTTTTAAAAAGAAAAACAAACATCCAATGTGGTATATAATCAAGGCAATAACCGCAATTACGCTTTTCATTCTGAAATAAAAATAGAACCCCCCCCCCCAAGGTTTATATTTATCACTGACCGAACTACAGTCCCAACCACTGTCTCAGGAAGGCCAGTTTCAGACAACCATAATAAGGCTGCTATACCAGGACCCACCCCATGGGTCTAGTAAACCAAACTCTGATCACAATAGAACTCTAGTTCGGTTTAGAAGAAGCGCAGCGGGTCCGGAACATGGATGTTTAAATGCTGCCATATTATGGCCATCTGAGAATCAGTTTTTTCATCTCTTCTATACTCCCAAGATGAGCGCCTGAAGCTCCTTAAGTTTTAGGTGCTCAGATGTTCTGACCCAAAGAGCTGCACAAGCGGTACAGCTATCTAGGGGGCACATATACAAAAATCAGAACTGTACATCTCAAATCTATACAGGTGTAGACAAAAAATTTCAAAACCCAGGATCCTAGTGTGATGACACAATAGGGGGAATATATGAAAAATGGTGCAACTGCTCTCAGGTATGCCACCAGGACAGGCAATGTAGGGTATGCCATTATGCCCAACAAGGTGCATGCCTGTTGGTAACATTGGGCCCCTCTATTAGCCAGGCAGAATTGTACCTGCAGAATTTTATCCACCACCTTTTACACTTTATGTAAATGGAAAGCCATCGCTGTGCCTACAACGCTGTATTGGTAGTGGTGGACCTTCCTAAAAACAGTGCCCAAGAAGAACATCATTATTTATGGAGTTGCCTGGAAATCTGATTTCTTTGCTTTGAACCCAAACATACCTGAAAAACGATGACAAAGGCCAATCTTGCTGCCAGAACTGCCCAAAATTCCTTCGTAATGTCATATTTTGTCTCAGACCAAGGAGGCTCCCTGTAATCTTTGTATCTAGAGAGAAGGAAAGATTTCCATTCAGTAAGATGCACCTAGTATACAGGGATTGCCGAGGAGACAAGGCATGTACACAGCATTGCTACCTGCATATCTCCACTGGGTATCCTACGTCCTGATCAAGGTTTGGCCCGGTACCAGGCTTAAAGTCACTGACATTAAAGTAGGCAAGTGTGTTGTTGAGAAAGCCATGCATGGTGCCATCTGGACTGTACATGTACAGGTACACGAGGCGTGGAATGAAGTCAGAGGTGAATGAGATCACAAAAGCCTGAGTGGTAATGACAAATGAGATGCATTAATCAAATGGCGAAATTGCTAAACGTTTTGCACACATTTGGAATCCGAAATTTTTTAAATGTTTCACTCCTCCGGCGTCTCAATGCAAAATTTGTAACCAGGAACCACGGCTGTCATGTGTCAGTTATAGGACTGGCATCCTCATATGGGGCAAAGTCCTTTTGAGCCCCCTCCCATTGCCCAGATTTGACCACGATCTCTGCACCCCCTGTAGTTACTCCCTGGGTATGTACACACTGACTAGGACTGCATAGTTTTCAATCACATGAGAGTTGTATGACGTTATAGAACAAAAGATCTACATAGCAAGCAGTATTTCCACATATGCAGAACAAGACGACAGTTCATTGATATGAACGGGTGCTATGTAATGCTTCATTTCACCTGTGGTGGCGCTGCAGGGAAATTGAACACTTTCCCCCACAGATTAAAGCTGATCACTGGAGGTCCCAGCAGCAGGAAACCCTGTAATCAGTTTATGGTCAGGGGTGTCTTCTAACAAAAAGTGATTATCCAAAGTGGACAAGCCCATTGAGATCTAGATTGAAGATGAAGAAAGTGGACATGGTGGTGCTAAACAATAAATCAGACATAATTCAGATTGGGGCAGTCTTGGGTAAAAATGAGCCCAAGGTCCAATACAAATGGATAAATTTGTGAAACCATGTAGGTTATGCTATCCCATAAATCCCTCACTGTACGTTGTGAGAGGTAGACTTTAAAAACACTTTGGCTCCAACTACAAGTCAGAAGACCGTATTAAAAGCCGTATATCAGGGGAAGAATGTAACAGCACAGATGGTGTCTTGGCTATGAAAACGTATCTGTTATATGGGAACACATGAAAGCGATATTGGGATATTTATGAACGTCTAGAGAAAGAGGAGACCTTAAGAGGACACCTTTCATGACCAAACCCCTGGACTCCTGTTTCTGATTGGAAACACCACCGGATGCCCTAATATAGAGAGATTTTACTCAGCGTTTCACGAGTTTGTTCAGATTTTCAGCATGTTTTAAATCACAGTCTTTCACCTTTGTGATATACTTTGTATTTCAATTCTTGAGAGCAGGGCTAGTTCTGTGTACAGGTTTTCATTCACTGAATGTAAGCAAAGATCTTGAAAACAGTGAGGAAACACAAAAGGGGCTGACTTACTAATCCTGTCTAAGTTTTAGACAGCGTAAACTTAGACTAGGCAGTCAGAAGATGCTCCAAATTTATCATGGCGAAACCAAGCCCTTCCTCAGGGGTGTTTATACGAAGTTTGGATTAGAGGCTATTTCATCCGAAACAGCACGTATCAGCCTATTTCGCAAAACACGTAGCAACCCTTTGTCTTCATGTCCTCTGTGCTGCCCAATATTTTGCTATTCTCCTGTACATGTGTGACAAATGTCTGAGATCAGAATAAGAATGGACACTTCCTACCATGAAGTGATATCACTTACATTTATTATCACTGCAAGCTTTCCAATTCCTCGCAGAATATTATACCAAATACCTGCAAAGAAAAAAAAAAAAAGTGCAGCAATTACTAATCACAGCTACATTAGGCTTTTCCCTAGGACCCTCATTTACATTATTGACACAGTTAATCTCCACCTTTTAATACCAGGTAATTTTTAGGTCCAACATTTTGTACAGATTCATTTCATAATATTTCAAGTGTTAAAATGATGAATATCTGTCTCACTGCTGCCACCACTAGGGGGAGCTTAGGCACTTCCTGCATATGGTTTTATTATGGAGTTCAATGTATTAAAAGTATGCAGTAAGCTCCCCCTAGTGGTGGCTGCATATATAATTTTGAATATAAGTTTCATACTATAGCAGTGTATGGCAAAAATACATATATCTTTAGTAATATTCACAGTAGATCACGACAGGTTGGACTAAGCAGTTTGTCCTGTCAGAGCGCTTCCCTTTCACCCTGTGGTGGACCTGTAAGAACCTTCTCTTTTTTTTTTTTTTCTCCACAAACAAAAAAGAAATATATAAAATATAAAACTATACAATTCTACCATTTTATTTTGGAAATTATCCTTGCATTTACAGTGCAAACATATCTAGGAAAGTGTCAGCATCTTTAGTCAACAGTGGATGGAGTCAATGTACCATTCATTGACCACTGGGTGGTATGGAAGGTAAATAACCAAGATCTAGTCTTGTGGGGTGCCCCATAGCAAAGATAAACATAAGGCCACTTTAGGTGCTGCTTGATACCCCCTCACACCTAACCACCCACGACAAGAGGTCCTGTTGCCCCGTCCGATTTTCATGACTGGTACATTTGCCACTTCCTTGTTTGCCAACATTCAGGTTCTCCTCAATTTAGAATAGGCCCCTTCTCTCCAGGGAACCAATAGCAGCCACATAATTTACCTTTGATATGAATGCCCTTGCTAAGAATGGTAGGTGTCTGGACAAATGTAAGTATTTGGCATTCATAAATCTAGGGTAGAAGCCAACTGACTGATCGCTTTGCCTCTGACCCCCCCACAAAATTAAAGAAGACCTGTCATCTCCCCAGAAATGACTGGGGAGGCCACAGGTCCTCAGACATTACGGGGGAGGCAAATACTAATTTGTCCCCACGTGCCTGAGGTCTCATCTGAAGCCTTAATAAATCCAGACAGTACCAGATTACTAACAGGCGCTCTATAGTAGGGTCCCGAGAGAGAGGAGTTAATAGAAGGTCAATATAATAGCACTGACGAAAGCTACACTTGTTCAAACACTGCAGATCCTGGAGAACCAAAGTTTAACTTGCAGAACGAGATCCTGCCTGATAATGTTACAATTTATTAATAGCCATTGGTGCAAGTTATGTAAAGTGCTGCATGTAGTTTACTCCATGTCAGAGGCTCGGCCAAGCCCGACAGTGACACGGAACATACTCCTGAAAAACTGCCTTTACAATCTCCAGCTGGATGTTCCTCAACTCTAAGACAAGTGTATGCTAGTCAAAGAAAAAAAATACAACCGAGATTCCATAATGCTACAACCAGCCACGATATTAAACATCGCACAGATGACAGCATATTACTCAGTAATGGGGGCTATTACCTTGTTCATGTTTGAAGTCCAAGATTGGCACGGTGGGGTGACTACTAAAAGCTTCAGGGGTAGTGCAATCCTCCAACTTTGGGACATCAACAAAGGGGTGACAGGTACAAGTGATGTAGGGTGTGTGCTGCAGTAGCAGTAACAATAGCAGTTACAGTGCCCTCCAAATAGCGGCACCCACAGAATTTTAATCCACATAGCTAGCACCGGGCACTAAGTGCAACTCTCTCAATTGTTTCTGCATCCTTCAAAACAGAGATGCAAAGTTCTGCCTGCTTAACATTTTCTGCCTGGTACCGTGTGGTTTGGTCTTCTTAGCATCTTCTGTCTTTTTCTTGCGACTTTGTGGGGCTACATTGCAATCTATTTTATTATTTTGCAGTATTTAGATGGCCCTAGTCAACAACAAATTTGGTGCAACGATTTTGTGTTGTTTAATGTCTAATTTTTCAAATACATCATCGACGTA
This sequence comes from Rhinoderma darwinii, assembly GCF_050947455.1. NCBI lineage: Eukaryota > Metazoa > Chordata > Amphibia > Anura > Rhinodermatidae > Rhinoderma > Rhinoderma darwinii. The sequence continues at coordinate 63,317,225 of NC_134695.1, read as the reverse complement.
CCTTGAAGTTTTTGGGCCCCAATGCAAAATCTGTATCAGTGCCCCCCACCTACCATGTGCCATTTATAATACTGGCATCTCCCTATGTGGCAAAAGGGCATTTGCCCCCCCTTGGGCACTAGGACCCAAGTGCAACTACTATATCTGAAACCCCCAACAGATATGCCTACCACTATATCTATCTACTATTTCTGCAATTATTTATTTCATATATGTGCCTCAGTGTATCTACAGACCACTACAGCTCATGGGACCCTAGCCTACAGATGGAGCAGTTCTAGAAGACATACCACAGATTAATCTCTCAATGGTGACAGGTTTCTAGGAACACTTGTATAAAAGAAATTATGAGCCTGCACTGCGAAAATGACAGCTGGAGTGTGACTGGTTGTTGCGGACATATCCCATCAAGCTAAAAAGGTCGTACGATGACTGACCAGAGAGAAAACCTTCCACATTGTGCCTTTCGGTGACTTACCAACATCTTTTGCTCTGACAGCCACGGGTCTTCTTAGCTCAGTGATGAATTTCTTGGCGTCCAGTCTTATTTCAATTATGTTGTTCAGCAAAGCAAAAAGAGGAGCCAAAGGGAATGAGGCAACAAACAAGGTGACGAATCCAAACTGGATAACTGCAGGGAGGGACAAATAAAAGGCTGTGATTTGGATGGATATGAAGGTGGGATTTCAGAGCTTATATGTGCAGGTTACATATTCTTGGATACAGAACAGCAAATATAACAAGTCTATATAAAACTCACTTTTATTCAAGCCATAAGCTTGGCATGAATTTTAAATCAGGTATTAAATTAAACCTTGTGGCCAGGGCCTGATTTAAAGATCAATGGTTTCAATGCAAAGTCTATGACAGGGCTGCTTCACCTACCACGAGCAATTTTTTATACTTGGGAGTCTGCTTATGTGATATTGGGCCAGATACTAGGGCCCGGGTGCAACTGTTACCGCTGTCATAAGCAGAGCCCACAATAACTACGATCGTTCAACCTCATACATTTCCATCATGTCGGCAGTACGTCTCACTGATTACACAGTGAGATGACAACGATAATATTTTGTGCAGCATAAACGAGCAGATCAGCTGATGAACAAGCATTTGCTAGTTCATCGGCTGATAATTTCCCTGTTTACCCAGGGCAATGATCAGGAACCAGTGTTTATATGAAAGCTCATTTGCCCGATCATTGGCCCGTGTAAAAGGACCTTAAGGCTCCACAACGACACAGTCACCTGCATGCCGCAGTAAAATTGCAGCATTACTGTGAATATTGGTTGACTTTACTATTTTCCCAAGGGCAAGAAACACTGTAAGAAAAATAAAAGGCAATTGCAACTTTTTTTGCACCCTAAGGAGGACATTGAATTCACCCAGGAATCGTGGCAATGCCACCATTTTACCACAAATCCTGGGCGTCTCAGTTTGCGCGACATAGTGTTCTAGGAAGCAGCGCATTGTGGGAGCTCAGATACCACAGTTAGCGCAAAGCTGTTAAAGGGCTATTCCCATCTCAAACTGATAGCATATCTTAGCGACACGCTATTACTTTCTGATCGGTGGGGGTCTGACCTTTGGCAACCCCACGAACCTAAAAATGAAGGGGCTGCAGCACTACGTCCCCTTCAAAGTTTTTCCTGTACAGCGGCGCTTCCTCTCATTGCCCACATAATATATATGCAGCTAGCCCCTTATTACAGAGAGGATAACCTAAATTCTGGACGACAACAAATATCTCACATACTCATTTCCATATACTCTGGAGTAAGTCCTGCAAAGGGTTCCAAGTCATAATCCAATTCATATCGTTGTTTCCTCTTCATGTGCTCCTCATGATCCATGTAGGTCTCTCTCCTCGACTTTATGTATCTGATCAGCTTCTTCATCTTCCTAGAAGAGCAGTACAGTATGTGGTGTTTAGAAGTCATTCATTAAAAAGGGCTGACAACACCTACATGGGTTACACTAGGTATCAGAGCACTCACGGGATTCCTATCTCAAAGAGATTGTTCTGAATCAGCTGTTTCCCCAACATAATGATGCTCAGTTGGATACACAGTTCCATTAAACAACCACCGGGGGCACACTGTAAAGAACATGCAAATTAATACATGCACATTAATTCAGAATTTACTCCTACTACTAACTGCAATAATCGACTGCTGTGCAATGCTTGGTGGTCTCAGTTCTAGGGCTGAACATCTGACTTTCAGAAAGCAGTGCACAGTTCAACTGATGCCATTTGACTAGACCAGGTGCCCATATAATTCCACTCCAGCTCTCAGCATACCTGATCCAATGAGCCCAACAGCTGATAACTCTTTACACTAAGGTGTGTTCAGATCTATAGGGATACGTACCTCTTCCATTCTGAAGGAGCCAAAAATGTAGACGTAGTCCCCTGGACGTCCAACAAACCTAACGATAGGTGGAGAAACAGTTAACTGTAGATCTTTTACCTCGATGCATGCAAGCTTGGCTAGATCCCATTTACCAAATGATGAAAATTGGTTAGATGAGATGTATCTAAATTGAGATATATGGCCTATCCAAGTGAACTACAAGTATCAGTCACGTAGTTAAACATGGTTAAAGGTGTTATCCCCTGCTGGGATCCTCAGCGATCAGTTGCAATCTGTGGGGAACCCAGCAGCAAGTGTTCAGTTCCCCTGCAGTGCCACCACAGGAGAAATAAAGCATTACAAATGGATATGCAGAGTCCTCCAGACAGGTATTGTCTGTGAAGCTGCTCTCGGGTTTTTCCAATTGATGGTGGTCACAAATTAAGGATCCCCTTCCAACTAAGGGTCTTTTCACATCACGTTTGATCCCCTTTTTTGCGTATACATGGGGAAAATCTTGCTGCATGCCTCTACAGTGGTATAAGTCATAGTCGGAAGACTCAGGCATGATGTGAACAGAGCCTAACTCAGAGTGCCCTAATGAGATATTTTGCTTTCAATTTTCTAAACCAGGACATGTAGACCTGCAGCCACTAAATATATATATTTCTGGAAGTACTCAGCAGTGAAGACATGTGACAAAGCAGTAATCATGGGGGCAAATATTTTTCTGGACTTCCTGTAAGTAACCGCATTGTACTTCATTGTATTATTTATTACTATAGCCCACAAAATATTCTTTAAAGAGGACCTGTCACTAGGTCATACAAGTTAAACTATGGTCTTGGCTCCCTATATGCGAAGTTGCTTCAGTTAGCCAATGGGGTGGAGCTAGCTTTCCTGCCTCTAATGCAGACCAATCAGCTTGATTCATCTTGAGGGTAGTTCACACCCTGTTTGCTAACTACAGCAAAATAGAATAGGAGGGAGTCAATGAGCCATATCTCTGGCACGAGGAAGGGGGTCCAGGAAAAACAAAAAAAACCAAACTAGTGCTGGAATCAGGGAGACAGCGCTATTCAGGTCAGTTAACCAGTTCAACTTATATGACCTAGTGACAGGTCCGCTAACTGTGGATAGAAGAGTGTAAATAGTAACATTTTACTTACCGACCCTTGAAGAAAGCAACGTAAAAGATGGGTGTGTAAGCATTAACAAACTTCAGAAGGAATGCCTTGAATATCAAGCGTTCTTCAAAAGTCTTGTCAGTTTTTGGAACCTCTGTCCGGAACAAAACAAATGAACATCAAAAGGGTTGTATGAAGTCTAGGGTAAGTATAAGCCATGTAGTGTTTGATTTGTAGCAGAACAACATGGGCCTTCCAGATCTGCTCAGAACAGGACAGCGAGATATTAAGCAGTCGTAAGTCTTTGATGTATGTATCAAAGGGGTTCTCCAGGAACATAATAGTACTCACACAGCTGACCATGCTCGAATACTGCAGTGTTCTCCAACCGGTGGTTCCACAGCTGTTCCAAAACTACAACTCCTAGCATGTTGGGAGTTGTCCCTTCAAACCAGCAGGAGAGCCGCAGGTTGGAGGTCACTGTAATATATACTCAATGTATATAGTTTATCCATATTCTGAATAAGGGCACATATAACCCAACCTACAACATTTTATCCACTAATCTAGTTGGACTATTCAGCACTGGCATGTAGAATTACAACTCCCAGCATGTCGCATATAATGTTCTTGGGAAGAGGGGGCCGTCAGTACCTGGTTGAACAGACCAAACGGGATTGACATCAGGAAAACAAGACATTTTGCTAAAAACTACGGTAGCTGTGTATTGCATAATATCTACGGTTTCATTCCTCAACATGTTGTCCAAAAGTTGGAGGTTCACTTTAAACATTCCAAACCTAGTGATGCTAAATCATTATCCTATATTTTGAAAAAGTGCAAAAAAGAAAGAAAACACCTAGATGGATTCAGTTTAATGTTGAGTGCAATAGAATGTAGTAGAATGTCTAATTAGCTGAAGGTGTAAAATATCACTTTTGTGTTAAAGTGGCAGGAGGGCGATATGAAAAAAAAAAAAAAAAAAAAGAAAACAAACCAACAAATAATAAAAACTTACCGAGTTGGGTGAGCCACCTTGCTATGCAGCCATAGACCTCATCCAGAATCAGAATCACCACCAAGTTAATGATAACGGCCGTCGCAGTCACAGTCGTCCTGACATTAGCGCGGGCAGAAGGATTAGAACTCATGGCCAATGCTGCTGCGGTGGAGACTCGATATACAATAACGCCAAAAACAATGGCAAATGTCAAACCAATCTGATGGAGAAAACCAGGCAAGTATTTCATGAATACTCAATAACTAAAGAAATCGGATGTTACAATATTAATCATAGCTGTAGACATAGGCAACAATGGCATACACTGGCGATTTCCCATGAGTTTGAATCTGACCAGGGCAAGAGACATTAAATTTGTAGAATATTGAGGTGCAGACGATATAAAAAACATGGCTTCTTTATTCCAAAAACAGTGCAACACCTGTCCACATGTGTGTGGTATTGCAGCTCAGCCCCATTCACTTTAACCCCTTCCCCCTGCTTGCTTTCTGGGCCCTAATGACCAAGCCATTTTTTTAATTTTTCCATTGTCATATTCGAAGAGTTATAACTTTTTTATTTTTGCGTCGACACAGCTGTATAAGGTCTTGTTTTTTACGGGACAAGTTGTACTTTTTAATAGCACCATTTTGCGGTACATATAATTTATTCATTAACTTTTTTGGGGGGTGGATAGAAGAAAACCTGAAATTTCACCACTCTTTTTTGCGCCCTAAATCCACGTCGTTTACCGTGTGGTATAAATAACATAATAACTTTATTCAACGGGTTGTTACGATCGCAAAGATACCAAATTTGTATAGATTTTGTATGTTTTACTACTTACACAGTAAAAAGACTTTTTCAAAATGATTTGTTCTTGCTACTCCATATTTGAAGAGTCATAACTTTTTTATTGTTCCGCTGATGCAGTTGTATGAGGGCTTTTTTTTGCGGGAAGACTTGTAGTTTTTATTGGTACCATTTTGGAGTAGATGCGACTTTTTGATCACTTTTTATCACATTTTTGTTAAGTCAGGATTAAAGAGAAAACAGCAATTTTTCAATAGTTTTTTATTTTATTTTTTACGGCGTACACCGTGCAGGTTAAATAATGTAACAGCTTTATAGTCGTTACGGACGCGGCGATACCAAATATGTGCAACTTTTTTGCTTTGTGTTTTTTTTTAATAGTAAAGCATTTTGTAAGGGGAAAAAGTGGGTTTTTCATTTTTTCTTTTACGAATATCGATCTCACCCGGCAGAGCAGGGACGCCCCCAGCCCTCAGCTACCTCTGACAGCTGAGAGCAGGGAGATTTCACGGCTCCCTGCTCTGTTTACTTTATTCTAATGCAGCGCCGTGGAATGGCGGCGCTGTAGAATAAAGCCCATTAATGACCGCCGTGAAAAGGCTTATAGGCGGTCATTAAGGGGTTAATGCAGCGAAGACGCTATACCAGACACATGCAGTGGACAGGTGTAGCGTGCTTTTTGGGAAAAAAGCAGCCATGTTTTGTTTTTTAATAGTGTACAAATGAATTGACGTGCTCATGTTCTGTATAGATGGAGGGTGGTGCCTCAAAAATCTGTTTGGCCCAAGGAACCCTAGTCTGACACCGGCCACAACAGGTCAAGGAGTTTCCATGGATGACAATTACTGATGATTTGATACCATTTGTCGTAGCCAAGCTTTCCTTCGCCTAAAAATTCTGGTCTCTATCCTAGCTCTGCATCTATAAACCCTGGCCAGGCGAAGTGGCTTGTTGGCACCTCTATGGCACCCAGCACTTTGGGTACTTGAGCTGCCCTTGAATTAAAACACCTAACCAACCGTGAAGCAAATCCTTTTGAAACAATCTATTGGGGCCATGGATGAGAAACAACGACCTTTTACTCTTGGTTGCTCCACTTGTCTTCCATATGTACACATCAGCAGACCCTTCCTTTCGGAAAAGAAACACAATAGCACAATGCTTAGAAGCCAACAGGAACGGATATAGTGGAAGGTTACGACTTACCATGAAAAGTATGCCAACCAAGTTGGTGACATAGGCAGGAACTCTGTCCCTCCACGTCAGTTTCTCCTTTTCAGTCTAAAATGCATTGGACGAAAAAAATAAAATAAATCACTACGGCATTAGAAGAGTGAAGGTGCAAGGAGTGGATGAGAATTCAATGTGAAAACATACACACAAGGAGGATGAAGCTTCACTGAACACACAGGCACACGGGGTCAGTGTCTGAAGGTCAAACATCTATGTACTAGGGAACCCAGTGTTGCTTGTTATAAAAAATTCTCCATGTTTTTTCCCCCTGTCTTATTGTTCCACAAGTTGCGACAGTCCAATTGATAAGGAATACAAGGATTCTGCGACTACTTCTAGCTTCTCCTACAGGAGAACTGGGACTCTACAGAAGCAGATGGGTACAGAAGCTGTCAGGGCTTGCAGGATCCTGTAGCTCAACTAAAAGGGCCATCATTGTTCTGACTGATAGTATAGTCATTGACCACCGAGTGAACGGAAATCTATGGACTATCGGGAGGAACATTTTTGCACCTAATTTTAAGACGAATACAGTGAAGCATGATTTCATTGACATACCTGGGAACATTCTACCTACAGCGGCCCCTAGACATAATGCTAATTGTTACTAAAATGATTGGTTCCAGCTAATTTAAAAAAAATATATATTTTTTTTAATTTCTCCTTGGAAGTTACGGATTTAAGGAGCGGTCTGGTTTAGAAACCCAATTATCAAATACACGATTTGAAAATGCTGACTCAGAAAGGAGTCCCCCACTAGCCAGAGCGGTTACAAAGAGTGTCTTTCACTCTGAAGCATCTGTCACGTCCGTGCCTCACTCAGACAGCCTATAGATTTAATTTGGTGTAATGCTTCACTTCTCCCATGGTGTCACTGTAGGGAAATTTAACACTAGCGGTAAGGTTCTATGGTGCAAAATAGACCCTGCCGTGATGTGGCCATGCTGTTTCGTGCAGTTGTCAAATTGCTCGTCAATGCCCACGCTGTGTTGTGGGTAGAATTGCTGGTTACCTGCAAAATCATGCAGCCATTATTAGACCCTTATGGCCAACATGAGTTTGCAGGCCATCAGCAGTTTTACCTGCAACACCACATGGCCCTTAACAAGCAATTTAGCAACCATGCCCAACTGTATGCTGGTGCAGTTTTCTGCTGCTCCTTTGGACCTAGTTCCCTAACTAATTACCGCTGATCGCCCGGGGTTAAAAGCACTAACACAGCCTGTGATCAACTTATCGTTGGTGGGGGGGCATCCAAGTAAGAGGGCATTGTCCGCCTAGAGGGGAGGTCCATTTTCAGTGGACTACAATCACACAGTGTGATCATGTTACAGCTTAGTTTAACATAAACGAACGATGACAAATGACTACTACATTGAACGTCAGTCTTAAATTCCAGAGTTCCCAGTTATGGCAATAGGTCACCATCTAACCACTAGCAACGGGGGACGTGTTTACATTAGCAGTGAGCCACATTAATAGGGTTATCATAATGTGTATAAGACAACACTAGACCAGTCCCCTCATACATGGTGTGGCATGCACACAAACACATAACAAACATTACACACAATATGCAGCATAGCAGAGCCGACCAGAGTAACGAGGAGCCATGCATTGACCGGAGTTGGGTGATGAGGGTAAGAGAAAACGTGATGTTAAAATGGAAAAAACCAAGCAGCCCGAGGGGATCATTCATCAGCTATGGGCCATAGGCCTCAAGGTTCGCCCTGGCATTGTAAGGACTCCTGCGCTCACAATAATCCCCTCAGTTTGCCGTAAACAATAAACCAAGGTGTCTTCTCGGTTAACTATTTCATAAGCCTAGAAATTGGGTGTAAAATGTACCAATTTCACCCCAGCCATGGCTGTCTTAACTCTCTGCCTCCACTTGTTTGTGTTGTCCTCAGGAACAGGTTGGTGCTTCTGAAGGCATTTGAAGGAAACAAAAAGGACCATGCGATAGTGTTATAAAGCATCTTTTAATCAGCAGCAATGAATGAGAAATAACGTCTGTGTGCACTGCCCCTTAATATCACAGGCAAAGCTAGGACCCTCAGAGTATAGTGGGAGAATAACATCTCAAGTCCCGATACACACCCTATGGTCAAGTAACCTCGTCTAGGCCCCTCATCTCTGGTCACGTCTACAGAGGTGATAATTAAAGTGTCATGGCTTGCGGGATGGCAGACAGGGATATGGAGATCTTTCACCGGTGTCTATTGGGTATAGTAGCAGCAAGCCTGGGTAATAAAGGTGGTCGGGAAGATGTATCAAAACTGGTACAAAGGAAAAAGTGGAGAAGTTGCCCATGGCAACCTATCAAGCAGCTACTTTCATTTTCCAAAGGGCCTCTGCAAAATGAGACGTGGAATCGGTTTGGTTGCCATAGACAACTATTTTACTTTTTCTTTGAATCAGTTTTGATACATCTCCCCTATATATGTTTGCCTATGAAATAGAGTAGGAGCGGATCTTCACCCAAAATCTTCCCTCAAAATGGATGGCTAAAAAAGGAACACTCAGCAAAACTGACACACTGTGTTATATCTTAGCAGGGCCAGAGGGGGTGGTGCATGACACAGATTCTTTACCATTTTTTGAATCCTTGTGTCAGGCACCGCCCCCCTTGAAACAGCACTAGGCATAATCCTGTCCAGGTTTTTCCCAGAATGTTCCTTTAACGTAAACTAGCCTTTCCAAGAACTTCTACTTATAGGGTTCTGGAAAAGTGAAATATAGGACACTTTTTCAGTATCTGTTTAAGTCGTCCTGTTGTCTGCAACACTAATTGACATGGAGGAAACAAAGTGGTTGACTGCAACCCTAGTTTTTCAGCAAAGTGTTCCGCTATTTACCGTAGCTTTCCAACTTTAGACATAGAATATGCTCTAAACGTGGGATAGGTGGAGGTCCCACCAAATGGGAAGTACCCCTTTGGCTAGCCTAGGTGGACGTCATACAGGAGTCGTCTGAATTTGGCTAAGTAAGTCTGTAGGTGTTATAAAAAAAAAAAAAGTAGAACAAGCACATGAGCCGCCACGTTTGACCTCCTCCTGTATGCGCTGACACCAGTGGGTCAGGTGAGCCTGCTATCCTAAAAGTTGTGCCCCCTTACTATCAGAAATGTATAACATATCCCGTGAATAGATCATAAATGTCTAAAGTAGAAAAACCCCATTAAATGAAAATCGGGGACATCAATACTGAGCATGCTGGGCTCATCTGTAGTTGTAGCCGGCACCTAGACGCCAGTGATAGTAGGGGCAGTTACACACGCTCATTCCATGTCAGACATATAGAAATAGCAGTAAGGCAGCTGGAGACTGAAGAGAATCTTAAACCATATACACTTTATAGAGAAAAAGTCATCTGCATTAAAAGATCAAATTTACCCAATAACGTTATAGATTTCCATTTGTTCAGATTTACCGCATTTGAGTGAAGGTTAGTAACATGCCGCTATTCTACGCATGAGGTACATGGAACAAACCAGTGAAACTGCATGGTAATAAAAGACGGATGAGGACAATAGGACCATTTCCTTCACTTACAGGTAACCTGATCCCGATTTGGCTAGAACAAGAAAACCGCCAATGTATACAGATGGCTGTTGCACAAACACGGTCATACATAATAGGACCGTGACTGGCTGAGGATTACAGGACCTAAAACTACTCACAACTTGTAACTGCAAATTACGTGATTTATTAATGTTGATAGACTTAACAAAAATCACCACTTATATAGAAATATTAGACCTGTTTCCCCCCCCCCCCCAGAAACAGTGCCTCAATCATCCATGGGCTGTTTTGGTATTGCAGCTCAGCTCATTTAAATGGGAATGGCTGCAATACCAGGCACAGCCAATGGACAAGATTGGAGCTTCTGGGGGGGGCAGTTTTTTTTCTAATCCTGGACAACCCCTTAAAATTAAAAAACAATTCCATCCCAAATGCTTTTGACCGAGGCATTCATAGGGAAGACCATCTGAATGCCAAAAACGTAGTTCACGCTTCCACCCCCCATCACCCTCTCTATCCGGTTTTTGTTGCACAATAAACCTTCTCATCATGGGCATAACTATAGCTGCTATGGGGCCCAGTTTTTGGGGGGCCCACTTGGGTGAAATTATTTTATTCCTTTTTTGCAGGGAATGACCAGTTGATGGCTTCTTGCCATCTAACACTATCATGTGGGTTCTTTTCCGGTTACTAGGTGATGGGGACCCATCTCATTTTGCTATGGGGCCCATTGAACTCATGTTACACCCCTGCTTCTTGTTTTTTTTTGGACAGAAGGGCTCTTCGGTCTCTTTTTTTGCGAGCATTGTGTGGGATCTTTGGCGAAGGAGAGGACCGTGGGGATTCACACAGGGCCAATTTGGGCTAGTGCCCACCTTCCCAACGGCTCCAGTGCAGCCATCAGAGCATCAGTAGCATTAGATGGTGTAGATCATACAAGGTCATCTACTATCCCTGTAGTTTCTGGGCGATGGTCCTTGGAACTAAAGATTGACCATATTTTGTCAATTCATTCCAAGAGGAAAGTCTAGGTATAAAACAAGTTTATGCCCATTTTAAAATTATAGTAGGACTTGTTTTAAGAGATTATTTCTTAACTTCTTTACAATTTAGGGTCTAATCTGGTGGGGCTAATTTAAATGGCTATGTATGGAGGGTCACAGATGAGAAAACTATGTAAATATTTGAATGGATTTGAAGAAACTATCTGCTTTTATTTTCCAGAAACCGCACCAGCCGTGTCTGGTAATGCAACCCAGTCCCAATTGTTTGAATAGGGTCAAGTTGCAATACCAGGCATAGCCTATGGGCAAGGGTGGCGCCGTTTCTGGAAAAAGGCAGATCCTTTCTTCTAATCCTGGACAAGCCCTTTAAGTTTTTCAATCACATAAATTTATATCCTACAATACTGCTCAGACTAGCTTAATAAACGGAATAAAAAATTTTCATACCTCTTTGCGTCTTTGCTCCTTTTTAAGTGATTTCTGTAGAACTTTAGCCTCATACTCTGCTCTGGGGTGATCCTGTAGGAAATAAAGAGAATATAAGATACTTGGAAACCTGCATTCCCCAACCAGATGAGGCTCCTCATCAGGATTATAGCGAAGGGAGCTGCTCAATACATACAGTGGTACAATGCGTTACCATCTGCCGACATTCAGTGCTGTGAAAAATTTATTGTGATTTGTGATAGACGCAAACATGATGCAACAAAAATGGCCAGCCAATGGCGGCAGACAAGACAAGGTGCAAAACGGGTGTTTGGGTTGGTGGGATCAGCAACAAAACGGTGACGAACACGCAAAACGCACATACATTGAGGCCTTTGCTGGACATAGAAGGATTTGTGTGATTTAATAGGAGGATGCAGAGAAAACTTGCTGAAGGAAGAAGATAGAAATAATATTAATAAATAAGAATTCAAACCTTGACTGTGCCCTTCAGGAACAAGAACACAACACACACAGAAAAAAAAAAAAAAAGGTAATTATTAATTTGGGTTTCAGGGAAGGTCATGGTTAGTGCTCGGGGGATTTTGGATGAGGGCACAACGGCTGGTACAGTAAACACTCAATGGGATACATTTAGCACACATAATACTACAACATGATGACAATGATGATATGAAAAACGTAAAACTCGAGGGCCCGGTGGTCATTTGCCATAAGGAAACCAATATGCGGGCACAGATATGTATACATCACACACACATATAAAACAAATACACACACACTGCAAATATTTGGATGAGGGCACAACAGCTGGTACATTAAACACTCAATGGGATACATTTAGCACACATAATACTACAACATTACAATGCGGACATGAAGAACGTGAAACTGGAGGGACGGAGGCCCGCTTGTCAAGTGGCCCGTCATTTGGCTTGGAAACCGGGCACAGATATGATACACACTGCAAATATTTGGATTTAACCTGCTTCAACACAACATACATTTTATATACAAGCGTTAACTGGCCACATGTCTAGGTTAGGGCAGTGGTCTCCAATTGGTGTCTCCCAAGCCATTGCAAGACTACAACTCCTAGCACGCACTAAAAGCGCCATGTACACCTTTGAAATAGACATTTTTATTAAAAAACAAAACAAAAAACACTATCAGTGTTTTTGGTGCAACTTTCTAAAAAAAATAAATTATTATTTTTACTTTGAGATACAGCTGCTTGGTATCCTGTATAAAGAGCAGGTGTATCTTGCTCAAAGACCTAAATCCGTCAGGTCAGTGGCACTAACTGGTTCAGTGACAGCGGGTCTTGCATCTCTGACATGCAGGATACAGCGGTTAACTATCACATCTAAGTTATGAACTTAGATGTGATGGATATTAGTGCCGCAGACCTGACTGATACATGTTTTAGCGCTAGATACAACTGCTCTGAATTGGAGGAAGCCCTGTGGTCAGCTGTATCTCAAAAAGTAAAAATAATTTTTCATGAAAAAGTATTTAGAAAGTTCCACTAAAAACACTGATACACATTTTTATAAAAAAAAAAGGAAAAAAAGAGATTTCAAAAAGGTGTACACAGCCTTTAAGTGCTAGTGGCCTGTTGGCATCCAGCATCTAAAAGGAGTTGCGCCACCAGAACCACCCAGCTATAAACCTGACCGCAAAGCTAAAATTGACATGGGAGTGACTTCATAATGGAAAGAAGTTCACCAGTGACCACAGTGCTTCCTCCAATTCAGTTTTGCAGATGGACAGCTAAAGCAGTACGTTCTTACAGTAAAAAGGATCTTACAAAGAGCAGTGCAGATCTCAGCTTCCTGGCCAAATAGAAGTATGGCTTAGGCTACGCAGGTCCAGCCTTAGGGGTGTGTGACCTGTGTGGTCCTGATGGCCTGGGCACCTAGAGCTTGCCTAGTTTATTAGTTGAGCAGTGTTACTTGGGTACCTTTGAGCAATGATATCCGGGCACTGTGCGATTGTAATGTTTGGGCACTATATGGTACACTGTTGCGATCAATAGAAGGTACTGCACAGAGCCCTGTGGCCACATTCACACTAGCATCAAGATATAATTTCTAATGGATCTAAATGGAAAGTATAACGGATCCGGCTCCATTGACAAAAGGTAAAACTAACGCAATGAAGCTTTTAAAGGGATTTAGGTTTTACTCGTTTTAGTTTACTAGCTAAAATGCGAAGGGTGCTGACCTACTTGGGGTGTATTCACACTGCGGCCCGACAGAAGCCATAAAGGACCGTCTTTTGGCATCCATTAAGTAAATGGGGACCTATGGACATATTTAGCGCATGGGTCAGGAGCTTTTTCCGGCGTATACGCCAACCTGTGCACTTTGGCTCTCAAAACCTAGGTATAAAGGTACAATTGTAATTCATATGAAAGCCGATAGGCAGAATAAGTCAAGAACTTCATATTGATTCATAAATTAAAAGTTAAACATATTCTATTGTCACTTTGTTAGCTGGAAAAATATTGGATAAAAAAAATTAAACATCTAAATATTAGTAATGAAGGAAAGAGTATAACAGACCCTTGTACTAAGAGGTCCCCAAAGCCACCAGTTGTTTACTCTGTCTTTTAGACTAGTCCAATGTATCTTACAAGAACAGTCCCAGCATTGTACGAGGATTAGTAGTTTTTTCTTTTTTTCTTACTCACTTGTTCTTCTTCAAAACCGGTTAGGTCCCATCTGTAGTTAAGCCTCATTTGTCGCCTTTTCCAGTGCTCCATGAAGGTGGCAGCTGTAACACAATGAACACACCGCCGGTTATTTATTTAGGCGTTTATATAATGATTTATTGTGGGAGACGAAGGACAGTCAAAAATATTTGTACAACAATTTTTTTTTTAAGTTATCCAAAATATTTAGAGTGTATTTACACCAGCCCTCTTCGGTTTTGTAGAGCTCACTTTTCAGCTTGTGCTGTGTACAAGGGCAGGGACAGCAGTCATTCCATTATCATAAGAGGGCAGGATTACAATGCAAGTTAACACCTCTTTTATAAAGCTTCAGGCAGATAACATACAAATCCCACCAGTGATAATAGGGGATTGGGACAGCTCAGCCCCCCCCTCCCCGTACAGTAACCTCTGCTCATGTCACAAAGCATGCTCACTACACTCTCCCATATAAGCTTATACTGTAAGTCGCTTCCAGTCTTTGTTTTTCTATGCCTAGATTCCCGCTGTAAAGCAAATCTATATAGATGCTGTTCACATCTCAGGAAATATGGTTGTCTCCGTAAACATGTAAATAAAATCATAAAAATTATAAAAAAGTGATAAAATCTAAAATAAATAAAATGTAATAATAAATGTTTTAGCATATAGTTTTAAGTGATTACAAAATATAAAAAATGAAGGTGATGCATTTTGTTTAAATTTCAGCAGGTTTCTTCCTTATTTATAAAGAAATCACTTTTAGACACTATACATATCTACCGATAAACACAGAACACAATGTACTTCAGGACGTACAGTATTTAGCAAATACTATAAATATTCCCTTCTATATAAAGCACACTAAATTACTAGCTTCACTATGTAAGGCAGAGTAAAACAGATGGAGCTCTTTTGTACTCTTGATTTTACAGACAAGGGAGAACACTGGAAAAATCTCAGGCTTTGTAGTTTTATAAATTGTCACATTCTACAATGCATGGCGAGGATGTAATCATTGTCATGGCTATGCTGCAGGAAGTACCTGAATATACTTCTAAAACTGCAACTTGTCTACTGCGGGAAGTACCTGGAATGTTGAAGGAATTTTATTGCAGACATGCAATAAAACAGCATTTTATTTAATGGAAAAATGGTCAACCCATTTTTGTTAGGTGTCCCGATTGTAGCAACAATTTTTTCTAAGCCTGTACAAAACTTTTTTTTAGATCAATGTCACAGACATCCATTAGTCTAAAAAGATTATGCTTATGGACTATAGAGGACTATAGTGAGTGGAAAGAAGTGTTTATGGTGAAAGGTGGATCTGGAGTTGTTAATATTGGTGAATGTTATAGTCTAAATTACTTTAACCCTTTCACTTCATAAAAATCACAGATAAATGCCCTGTGAGTACATATGCTGTACAAACATATACACCCACATAGATACCATATCATACGAGTCAAGAATTGTCTGAGATCCTTATGTAACACACAACACTAAAATTACATCAGAACATTTCCACTGGGAACATCTCATGTTATTTGGAGACACAAGGGATTGATCTGTAACACGCATGGCTTCATCATTGTACTAAATGGCTGCATTATAGGATCCTCATTGTGCAAAGCAACTGACCAACTCCCATATAGAATATCCCAGTCTTTGTAATGTGTTTTTCTGCACTAGACTTCCATTTATACATTAATCTACCAACCAGGCCAATACAATCATGAAAAGTAGATGTTGCATATGAAGAAAATGCATTGCCTGCCGAACCAGAATATAGGGAGGGCACCAGAGGCATGTGCCTAAGGTCCTCTGCCACACTGGGGACCTCCAACAAACACCATCCTGGGCCCAGGCCAGTTTTATCCATCCCATATTCATCCATCTAGTCTATATCACAGACATCTCAAATTCAGTAGGCCATTTGGTGATCCTATCCAGCCTAGAAGAGGTGGCCACGCATGATTCTGGTTCTTTCTCTATGGGAGTCACTGGCTCGGCTTCTCCATAACTACCACTGACTTCAGTGCAGGGGACAACGTATGTGCATGGCCAGCTCTCCTATATGGGCTATCGTGGATAAATTGTGGCAGCAAAAATACTGTTGTATGCACAAGGCCTTAATCTATTGCTGTAGTGGATTCATTGCTAAATTCAGCAGTTCATTTCTCATGCATCCTATCTGAATTCTTGTATTTTCAGTATGTTTTGCCCAGAGGAAGTGGTGGCAGCCAACCAAAAACCCCAATATGAAATGTGATCTGAGATCATGCAAGTCTCTTTAAAAAGAGGAGAGTAAACGATCACCGCTGATGTATTTGTACTTGGCAGGTACTAGCATGGTATCAGCGCACTGGAAATACAGACGCGCTTGCCGAGAGCAGAACATGAGCTAGAGAGAGGAATCGTTCACGAGTAGCGAAATGAGTTCAGGAAACGTACAACTTCCCAGCTCCATCCTTCAAAGTAGTGACACCGCTGTATTTAAACAGAGCCGGATTTATTTAACTTTGAGGCTCCATACAAAAGCATGACAAGTTCGAAATGTAACTAATCCAAACATAATAAATTCTTTGTTAAAACCTCGGTTTCTGAATTTGTTAAGATTTTATTCTTCGTTCCCATTAACCCTTTTAAATACAATTCGGACTTCATTTTATTAAGGAGCATTGCTAAAAAAAACACACCCCGGTACTGTTACTTGTCTGCTATGGTCAAGTGGTCAAAAACGTACCAAATTCTGGGAATCCGGCTGACAAAAACATGACCACCATTTCAGCTTCCATAGGAGTTGCCGTTCAGCTTTTCCATACTTATGTACTCCAAATCTGACTAGTACAGTGGGGATCAAAAATTGGCGAATCAGGGGACCACGATGAGCCCCGGTTTTTACATAAACCCAGCCCAGGGGTGTAACTAGAATTTGTAGAGTCCTATGGCAAACTCAGAAATGGACCCCCACTTTTCTTACAGTAAATTGAACTGCAGTAATGCAAATTGAAGCATGACTTTTTAACTTGGGTTGGATAGTTGCATCATATAGTAGTAAAGCAGCACATAGTAATACTGGAAATACTGGATAGCAGAAAGCCACCAGTTTTTTGTCCCCTTGCACCTGAAAGGGGCCTCTCAGCCTCAGGCCCTAGTTACTATCCCTATATTTACCCTTATGACAAGGGCCCAGCCACAACAAGGCTCATGAGGCAATTAAAAAAAAACATTGCATTCCCACCATTAAAGCGAGAGGTGGAACAAAAGGCTCCTGAGCCCCAGTGAAAAATCTGTAACCGCCCCCCCCCCACCTACGGTGTGCCATTTAGAATACTGGTGTCTTCTTATGTGGCAGAGGGGACTTTGAGCCCCTTCAGGCACCAGGGCCCTGGTGTGACAGCTACCTCAGCGACCCCTATAACTATACCCCTGTCTAAAACCTCAACCATATTTGAAAATAGAGACTTAAAAAGTGTCAAGCAAGTCACAAAAAGCTGTTCTTTTTGGCGCAAACAGATACTAAATATGATGCAAAGAATGTGCAACAAAATAAAGAAACTAGGCACAACCAGGTTAATAAATCTGCCACAAAGTGCACTCACATAGACTTCAGCCATTCTTCCAGGCCACTCTCTAGTTGTTCTCAAAGGAAATGTGACTCAAATTTGACTGGGAACAACTCTTTAGCATTTGGCAAACACGGTAATTGTTATAGAGGCAAATCCATAGAGAGCATACGATCTCAGGGGATACACTGGGAACTAAATACTAACAGATGTGCCTTTTGTATCCTCATATTACATATTCAGCTTAAAAAAAATAGAATAAAAATAAAATTGTAGGATGCCAAAATAAGAACACTACGTAAAAATTCTAGAGGTGTACAAGAGGGCAAGTGCAGAGAAGATTCCCTCGGCACGGTCCTGGAAAGGGATGCAGATTTAAGAACATGAGAAACACGGACATCTGAAATCTTCGCGCAGCTGGGACACTTTCTCAGATGAAAACAAAAACTTTCATCTCCGCTTCTTATTTAATACATGGCCTTGAGCCATAATCATGTAATCCTCAAAACAGGGACGGATGCACATCTGGTGGGACCATGTGGACAATGCAGCATTATTGGTCTGTTGGAGGCATCAAATATTGCACTGCCTCTAAAATAACAGAACTTGAGCAGGTTGCTCCTTGAGAGGTGGTTATTCTGGTTGTGTGGCAAACGGGCTCGTTGAAAGGCCAGTGGCTCGTCTCAAGTAGCCAAAAGAATAGGTCTATACCATAGGACTTGCTTTTAACACCATCATTGGCATACTAGTTCACAGTAATGCAATTTTTACATATGCATTGGTAGACATTTACCTTTTTTTGTGATTGGCCAACTCCATTGCCATGTACCAAATACCTTGCATAGCCAATTCTGCCACTACACCACTAGGGGAGCTGGCAGACCTAAAATTGTCACGGTGTTAAAAGGTGGACATTCACTCAGGGGCGGACATACCGCATGTGCAGCCGGTGCAGCTGCACAAGGGCCCCGCGTGGGAAGGGGGCCCGTTCAGTGGCGTAACTACCACAGTAGCAGCCGTAGCAGCTGCTACGGGGCCCGCGGCATGGGGGGGCCCGTGTCGCCCTGACAGGCACATTACATTTTATGTACCAGGCCTGGCGGCACGGGCCCCCTCATGCCTAGTAGCATCACAACACTAGGCATGAGGGGAGGGAGGGGGCGGGGGCCCGGTGATAGCCGCCACACTGCACTACCAATCGGGAGGGAGGGGGCGGGTGCCCGGGCCCGGTGATAGCCGCTACACTGCACTGCCAATCTGGCACAGATGAATAGGACAGGACGGCGATGCTGGTGGTAGGAGGAGCGCTCAGGCAGGGGAGAGGACAGGGGGCGGTGCGACGTAAGACTTCGGGCGGCTGGACAGTACAGTCAGGACTGCCGGAGAACTCATAGGATGAGCGGAGGACAGACACAGGACGAGTGGAGGACGTGCAGACTGCAGAGGACAGGTAGATGAAGTTAAAAAGTTCATGTCAGAAGGGAGAAGTTTTTATGTAGAAAAAGCTGCCTCATAATTCCTTCCGGAATTTTGAGGCATATTTTGACCTGCCGGTAGAACACTTCCCGCGTTTTTCATTGCGTTTTTTTGTGGCGTTTTTCGGCCATCGGGCCGTGGGCAGGGAAACGCAGCAAAAAACGCATTTTCTGCCTGCCATTGTTGTCAATGGGAAGTCAGAGACAGAAACGCCCGAAGAAAGGGCATTGCGCTTCTTTTTCCCGCATGCGGTTTTTACTGCTCGCAGGAAAAATTTCATGGATTTCAATGGGAGGCACTTTCTGACGTTTTTCGCGAAAAAAACCTCAGTGTGAACTCCCCCTAACACAGGGGCGTAACTACTGCTATAGCAGCCGTAGCGGCTGCTACGGGGCCGCGGCATGAGGGGGCCCGCGTCACCTGCCGGCACGGGCCCCCACCTTGGCCGGAATCTCCGCTAGCTGCCGCTATGGCTGCTACAGCGCGATGCCACGGAACACTACGGCAGAGCAGGGAGTATCTCCCCGCTCTGCCATTAAACATAAGACATGTATCCCCTATCCACAGGATAGGGGATACGTGTGTGATCGCTGGCATTGATAGGGAGAACGGGGGACCGAAAGTCCCCTGAAGTTCTCCATCACAAACCTCGGACTTCCGGGGTCTGTGTCGGCAGCTCCGTAGAAATGAATGGAGCGCCGGTCACACTTGAGCTGCGCAGACACCGGAAGTCAGAGGTGAGTGATGGAGAACTTCGGGGGACTTTCGGTCCCCCGCTCTCCCTATCAATGCCAGCGATCACACATGTATCCCCTATCCTGTGGATAGGGGATACATGTCTTTTGTCTTTTCACACTGTAGGTCGCATTTTTTTGAGTGATTGGGGGTGTATGGCGTTCCCTACAGGGGGGGGGGCTGTATAGCGTTCCCTACAGGGGGGGGCTGTAAGGCGTTCCCTACAGGGGGGCTGTATAGCGTTCCCTACAGGGGGGGCTGTATAGCGTTCCCTACAGGGGGGTCTGTATGGCGTTCCCTAAAGGGGGGTCTGTATGGCGTTCCCTACAGGGGGGTCTGTATGGCGTTCCCTAAAGGGGGGTCTGTATGGCGTTCCCTACAGGGGGGGGCTGTATGACTTTCCCTACAGACCCCCCCTGTAGGGAACGCCATACAGAACCCCTGTAGATAACGCCATACAGACCCCACTGTAGATAACGCCATAAAGTCCCCCCTGTAGATAACACCATACAGCCCCCTGTAGATAACGCCATACAGCCCCCCTGTAGATAACGCCATACAGCCCCCTCTGTAGATAACGCCATACAGCCCCCTCTGTAGATAGCGCCATACAGTCCCCCCTGTAGATAGCGCCATACAGTCCCCCCTGTAGATAGCGCCATACAGTCCCCCCTGTAGATAGCGCCATACAGTCCCCCCTGTAGATAGCGCCATACAGTCCCCCCTGTAGATAGCGCCATACAGTCCCCCCTGTAGATAGCGCCATACAGTCCCCCCTGTAGATAGCGCCATACAGACCCCCCTGTAGATAGCGCCATACAGACCCCTCTGTAGATAGCGCCATACAGTCCCCCCTGTAGATAACGCCATACAGCCCCCTCTGTTGATAGCGCCATACAGTCCCCCCTGTAGATAACGCCATACAGCCCCCTCTGTAGATATCTTGAGATTCAGTCCTGCTTGATAGGTAACAGTGCAGTAAGCTAAGCATGATAAGATCATCTAAATTATTGCATCTCAGTTGCATGAGTGCTTTGTGTTATATTCAATGATTCAATTTAACCTAAGTCTCTAAATGTGGGCAAAGAAAATAAAAAAACTATACTCACCTCCTCCCTCGCCTCCGTTCACCCGCCGCAGCCCCCATCCTCCTGTCTCGGTCTGTGTTACAAGTGTACAAGGCTGCACTGGTGACGCGCTGCCGATGGCACGTGACCGCTGCTGCCAATAACTCCTCATTGGTGTGCTGCTGAGGACAGTAGTTCCACAGCAAATCGCTGTTGAGGGCATTGATTGGCTGCAGCGGTCATGTGCCATCGACCGCGCGTCACCACAGCAGCTTTGTAAACACAGAAAGGGATAGGGGCTGCGGAGGGGGAACGGAGGCGCCGGAGGAGGTGAGTATAGGTTTTTCATTTTCTTTGCCCACATTTAGGGACTTAGTTTAGATAAGAATTTAACCCGGAAAAAAATGTGTTACTTGTGTTCTAAACTGGTAATAAAATGTACAATATAAATCTTCCTTCATAATTTTTATTAGTAAGGTTTATTTTTATATGCATATATATGTTTAGGTAACTTTGTCGGTATTGGGGGGGGGGCGGGGGGGCCCTGGCACATTATCTGCACAGGGGCCTTTTGCAGTCTGTGTCCGCCACTGCATTCACTGTATGTCCTCATGCACATGGCTGTAGTTTGTCACATGGATCCCAAATATGGCACCCATAACTTGTTATTGGTCCATAATGCAATAAGTGCGCATGGGTAGTTTTTGCACAGTTGCACAATCTAGGATACTGCAGCTGGTAACCCATGTAGGTATTAGCCTTATATCACAGTCAATGGGGTGGATTGAAAATGTGCAAATATCCACCATGATTTTATTTATTTTTTTAATAGAAAATGCTAGGAAAGATTTTGGATGGTCACATCTATATACAGTCTTTGCATGAGTGCAGGATGTGTGAGCTGTGGGAATACTGTCAGAATCTCGTACAATGTGCATGAGCAACAAGATCGCTGTAGTCCCTAAAAATTACGTACTCAGAAATTGTCATTCAGCCCGACTTCTGTTTGAACATTATTACAGCAGCGTATTGACTCTGCCGCATATAATGCAGTGCTACCCAGTGAAACCCATTGTGTGCAGCACAACCATAACTACAAAAGCACTGGCGGTTTATCGCTCACATATCAATAGTGTGGCCAATGCTTATCAATTAGGTAGTACTATATGCAATAAAAATTAAAAAAAACACCGCCCAAAAAAATAAAATAAAATTTTCCTTACCCCATAAAGCCATAAAGACCGAGAAGAAGACTGTGGCTGGGTTGTCAAAGAGATGACTGGCACGGGCTGTGGCACAGGCAGAGCTGATCGTCCAGTAAGTACAGGTCTTGTCACATAACGGGCACATGGTAATATTGTTTCGCTTGTCACACATCTCCACGCTGGAAAAAGATGGAAACTTATAACAGACATCGTATATACAGAAGGATTAGAGGCCTCGGTAAGGTTCAATCTAGAATGCAATGATTATAAGCAAATGGATCTCCGCTATATAGAGGACTCCATAGGTTACTAGAACGTAAAGGGGCACCACGACTTCATTGACTGAACGAACTGCTTAGGCCTTGTTCACAGTGTCGATTTTGCATGTATTTTTTAAGCCAAAACCAGGAACGGAACCTAAACAGAAGAAATATATAAAGGGACGCCTCATAGCTCTGCTGTCCTGCATCCAAGTGTGATTTTGGCTTACAAAATGCATGCAAATATCTGCAGCAAATCTGCACTGTGGGTAAAAGACCTAATAGTGAAGCAACTGTGCAATAAACTATGTAGAATTGTGTAGTAGAAGGTGGTTTTCCATTTAACACATGATTGACCATATAGCTTATTTTATGGACAAGACCTATACAATGATTTTTGTCTATAGAGTCAACTCTATGGAGAGGGATAACTTGAAGCCCTTGGTCCCCAATACAAATCTATGAAGGGCCCCGAATTCAGGCTCCAGAGCCTGGGTGCGACTGCCTTTTCTACACACCTGATAGGAAAACCGGTATGTTAAAAAAGGAGTTTTCCCTTGAAGATAACCCCTGTCCATATGCTCGAATAGGACATCTGGATGTCAGAAGGGGGTCCCCTGCTCGGGGCCACACTATGAGCCAGAATGGAGAGCCACTTTCTTGCTCTGGCAGACTGAAGCCATCTACGTATTACATTGTGGTCAATTATCTAAATGGCCGCCATGTGCTCCCTTGCAGCAGCCTTAGGAAATGTCTGGTTAGCCGTAGCTTCTGCGGCAAAACTTTGGTAAGACCCCTTTAGGGAACCATAGAGTACATTGCAAAGTTACTTCTCATTTGTTAACTCTCCCTCACTGAGGCTGGTCTGTATGTTATTCTCCATATATCCCCCACAAAGTATATGGCCTGCCTTCCTTGTTTTATTAGTTTATCTTAATTTGTAGAGTGTCTCCTGCCCCGGCTGCCAGTCTGGTCTGTAGGAAGGGCAACGCTGGGCTGGATGTTTGCCCTCGCATTGTAAGTGTTAATCTTTCCTTGGTTATACAATGTTCACAATGATGCTTTAATTTCTCTTGGCGCCTGTGTGAGATTTATGTCTTCCAACCTGTTTTCACAAGGTCTTGTAAGCATTAGCCGAGGATCGCTGGGATACAGTAAGCTTTGCTAAGTTCCTCTCTATTATGTATTGCATTGGGGAGAACAGTTGTAAATGGGGTCCTATACTTCAGGGGTCTTCGATCTATAGATGCTGTGACATATGATATATGCACACAATTATATTAAAACACTCTAGGTCCGTGGTAGTTAGCCTCGGGGAGGTAGAGATCACTGTAAATATATAGGAGGTACTTTTCCAGGTTATAGCAATGTCTGGTCTATATGGGGCGGGGGAGAGAAAGAATACCAACAACTTTGTAATATACTTACTTTATTAATTGCTTTCCATTCCCACAATGCACTCCCCATTGGCCCCCGAGTCCTCCAAGTTTGAAAGTGAACGTGATCGCGTGAAGACCATAATAAATCATCATGGGACCGTGGCTGCCAGTAGCGGTCCACCACAGTGACTTTAGGCAAGATTAATATCTAGCATGTTCACTTGTAAACAGAGGAATGGGGATTAACGGGGAGCAGCGGCATGGGAATGGATAAGAATTACAAAAGGCAAGTATATTACATAGTGTTGCACATTTTGTTTCTATATAAACCGATTACTAAAACCCAGAATCCTCCTTCAAGATGTCTAAAACACAAGCAAAACTGTTAAGGTATGGAATGATACAAGGTGGTCACCAATTCCCTGCAGCGCCACCACCGGAAAAAGGAAGCATTACATGGTACCATATCAATGGGATGTTAGTTTAATGCACGGACATGCTTGGTCCTCCAGAGACGGAGACACTCTCTGTAGCCGTTCTCCACTCCAGTTAGTTGATGAATGTCTCAAAAAAGGGACTCCCCTTTATTAACTCAGCATGTCCTAATATGGGAATTGAAAATGGGTTTTCTAAACAAGACAACCACTTTATGGAATAACTAATATTTTCCCCTAAAATGGAGCAAGTTTAATCACACACAAACGAATTCCTTAGTGCAGATTAAGGTAATGGTATGTCCATCAGTATGTTAAAGGGATTGGCCTAAGGTTGAAACTTAGACATTTATCACCTATCCTGTGAATAGATGGTGATAGGTGGGGGTCCAACCGCTGGGATCACGAGAACGTGGGTCACAGTGTTACCCATTTGAATGGAGTGGTGGTGGAGCATGCTCCATGCTGTTCCATTCGACTCTATGGGACTGCCAAAGAAAGCACCATAGACTTTTAATAGAGCGGCTTTGAACGAGAGAGACATGGGACCTCCGTTCCCCAGATGGGTGGGGGTCCCAGTAGTCGGACCTTCACCGATCAGAAACGTATCACATACCCACATGTTTTTTAATCTTGGGTTAACCTCTAATGAAAATAAAAATCCCCTTGTAATAAACACTTAGGGCTGCACTCTGCCGTGATGACCTTTTAGTTCAACACCATGGAGTAAAGTGCCCTCGTCTTGATCTACTCAAGGCCAAGGAGGTGTACCTAGGCTCTAGACATACATTTTACTATGCAAATAAACACATTATAATAAGAACTTATATCTTGACATCATTATATATAGCAGCAAGTGATGGGCCTGGGTATAGCTTGTGTACAAGTCCATGAGCTTTAGGGTGGATTCACACGAACGTGTATTGCGTCCGTGCGGGCCGCGTGGTTTTCACGCGCCACGCACAGACCAATACAAGTCTATGGGGCAGTACAGACAGTCCGTGCTTTTTGCGCTGCGTCTGTCGGCTGCGCAAAAAGCGCGACATGGTCAATATCTCTGCGTATTTCGCGCATCACGCACCCATTGAAGTCAATGGGTGCGTGAAAACCACGCAGGTCGCACGGAAGCACTTCTGTGCGAACTGCCTGTTTCGCGCACCAGCTGTCAAAAGGATGAATGTAAACAGAAAAGCACCACGTGCTTTTCTGTTCACAAACATCCAAATCGCGTGTCATAATGATGGCGGCTGTGCGAAAAGCACGCAGCCGCGCATCATATGATGCTGCCTCACGGAGCAGGCAAGTGGCTTTTGCGCAGGCAAAACGCCGCGTGTTTTGCGTGCGCAAAAATGCCACACACGTCTGAATCAGCCCTTAAGCTTCTACTCTGTGGGCCTCAACTTAAAAAAACATGTCTGACAGAAAAAAAAGGGAGGGTCTTATTGCCCATAGCAACCAATCACCATGTATCTTTAAAAGATCAGCTGAATTCTGATTAGTTGCCAAGGGCAACAATGCCAGTTTTGAAAAATGAGGCCCATATGTAACAATATTCTTAACTAAAGTTCACATACATAGGTCCTAACCTTCCTGTTTTTCATGGGATTGTTCCATGGAATGACCCTAAAGAGGGGCTGGGGTTATAAAAATATCCTCTGAAGTGGGCGTTTCTTGGGGTTTTGGGGGCATTCTTGGGTGGAGCTTAAAATGTCCAATGAATGGGGGCTTGAAATATTGGGAGGTATGCACATATTAAATGAACAAATAGAACTGGAAGCTGTGGATTTTTACTGTACAGGTTGACGTCAAACCATGACTTCCATGATACCAGTATATAATAGTTTAGAAGGAGGCGTTCTTAAATTTTATGGAAATTGCCATTTACAATCTGGCTCTAAACCCAACAACTCTTTTTAATCGTAAACCAAAAACATTGGGCTTCCAGAGAAATTTTTAGATCTTCTATCCGAGTTACCTCAAACCATAAGTATTTATAATAACATACTAGACCAGACATTGTCTGCAGAAGAGACAGCTGGGAGCAGGAGGTACCTTGGGATGTCATGATCTACAGTCGCACATCCATAAAGGAACACGATGATCCCTACGACGGATGCGGGAATAAGCATCTGGGTGTACACTCCGAGCCAGGCAAAGTATAGGGCAATCTTCTCCCCAAAATATTTCCTGTGAAATGACGAGAGAATGACATATGATTAAAATATAAAAAACAACTGTAGCGTCTCAATAGTCTAGATGTAGATACCGATAACTTACCGGACCAGGTCAATAGGTTGATACTTGTAGAAAACGCCATAACTGGCCCATTCATCACACAAAAGCTGAAATACGAAGTGAAAATGGAACAAGCGTTACAATCTGGTAAGAGTCTTCCACGTTAATAGACATTAAGGAATATCGTGAAAGGGATTTAAAAGGGTAACTAAACTTTTGAAACCTTCTGACATGTCCGAAGTTTTGATCGGTGGAAATCCGAGCACGGAGTCCCCACCAATCGATAAATCGGAGCGGCAGAAGCGCTGCACCGCTTCATTTCTGCTTTTCTCTTTGTTAATTTGCTCGGACCCGCACCGATCAAAACTTCTGACATGTCACTATGACATGTCAGAAGTTTCTCGAAAGTTTAGTTACCCGTTAATCAATGCTCAAAGTCTCAAATTACTGGTCAGTAGCAAAAGCACCCCGCACCTTGTGCCTGAAGGGGGCAAAGGGTCCCTAGCCTCGCCAGTATTATAAATGACACATGGTAGGTACAGGGCCCTACTACAGATTTTGCATTGGGGTTCAGGAGCTTCAAGTGATGTCTCTCACTCTGGTGGCTACTGGATTTTACAAGTTCTTGGCTACAAAAAAAAATACAGAGCAGAAATGTCTCATACGAAAGCTTTGCCATAAACATAGTTCATTATGCAAGACGTAAAATACAGCCTCAGGAATGCCAACTGCTAATTTCCTCTGTCACCATGCCAGTCTTGCGTGTGCTATACAAGCTCTAGTTCAACGTGAGGTGATCAGTACATGAATAGTTCAGGGGAGCCATGAAATGTGTCTCCAGGGAAGACGGATTCAAGTTTTTGTATTAGTGGCTATAGAAACATAGATCCAGAATATAAATGGATCAGCACATGTCCGCTAAGGTCAGTTTTAGCCGGCTGTAATACGGTCAAATTTTAAATGTCCAGATTACGGCTGCAGGACCAGGACCCCCCTGAGGTTCAAGCGTAGGAACTTTGACTTTGCCAACGTATGGTGGCTGTATTACGGCCAACTGAGACAGGCCTAATATTGAGGACGCCGAGTAAAACCCATGAAAATGAGCTACGTCATGCTAGTTGAGGGTTGTAAACATGTGATACACCAGAGCTTTGTGGATTTTGGCCAGTGTGTAACAATGAAAACACATCTGCTAAGAAATCTCCTGTTGGTTCCTTGACAGGATCAGCCAAAGAACTCCCCTTTAATTATCACAAAGGCATCAATGTTTAATTTTCCCATCAATCTTCTAACACCCACACCAACCACATGGCAAGGATCAGAACAAGTGGCATGTGCAGAGTATAAAAAGAGCACAGCGTACATTGTGTATCTACGCCGATGATAGAGTAGATGTAAACTGCGGTTTAGAGGCAGGAACTCCACACTGGATGGAGATTGTTATCCTCGACAGGACCATACTTAGAGATGATGCCCGGGACATTGAGCGAGTGCCCCCTATATTACTGTACACATCTTTTACTCAACACCCCCTCCTCCATTAGCTTAATTTAGAAAATGGGAGGTTTTTAAAGCCTAAGAAACACAAAAATAAGTATATAAAAATATACATAAATATGGAACGCCACTTTTTTTTTTTTATTGCCTTACACCATTGGTGCTTAATCTACTACATAACAGGGGGTCCTATGTCCTCTGGTTGCAGTGCTGAAGCTTTTGTAACTCCTGTTCCCTACAAGAGCTCTTGCACACGACCGATTGCCACTCGGGCCGTTTTTCACGGCATCCAATAGTTTTCACGGTCCCATTCACTTCAGTGGGTGAATCGGGTCTTTTAGAAACTATCCGATGGAAGAGTAAGAACATGTCCTATCTTTCCACAAATCACAGACGGCACACACGGTCCTGTGCAAGAGCCTTAATGGAGGCTGACTAGTAATGTGTAACCCCCTCTCTGTTGAAACACATTATAAAGGACATAGGATGAAGAGGGGATTCAGGGGCTACAGGGTGAGCACCCAAAGCCCACCAGTTACCCATTACTGGCCTTTTTTCCTTATTTCCCTGCATAACCTGCATTTTTCTTGCCAAAAACAGAATTGGATCACATCAGAGAAACATAGGTACAACAGATGCTCAGCTTTCCCATAAGCAAATATAACTAAGCAATGGCTGAAGAGAGTTTTTGAAAGCACAGCCATATCCCAAGTATAAAAAGACTACTGCACCAACTAAAATCTGGCCCGGACACGGAGTAGCCACCCTTTACTGCAGGGTGCCTCGTGTGTAATGGGAACGCAGACCATGCGCTTGCTGTCTTTCATTCAATGGGAAAACCTTGCAACATATAGGACATCAGCATACTCCTAAGTCACGATGCAAAACGTAGGTTTGTCTTCCAACTTTTGGCTCTCCAGTTGTGGCGAAACGACAACTCTCAGCATTCTTTGCGAGCTAGTGGCGATCATAACATGCAGGGAGTTGTAGTTTTACAACAGCAGCAGAGCCACAGGTTTGAAATCCCGGGCTAGTTCTCTGGACAGCACTGTTTTTTATACATGTAACCCATAAGATAAATGGATGGTGATGATGATTTTTTATTTTACGCTTGCTAGGTTTAAGAAACTCACAACGCTACAAATAAAGGATGTCATAAGAAGTACTCACCTTCCGGTCATTGAGTTCAGCATCATTTTCGTAGTCTCCCTATAAGTAGAAGAGTAACTCATATGAGCGATCTACACTCCAGTAATAGTCATGACAAGAACTATGCTGCACGAAGGCCCTGTTAAAGGGGTTGTCCGCTCAAGAAAAAAACTAACAGAATTTTTCTATGGTGAAACAGATCCTAACAAATCCCATTGATTTATAATGGAGACAACCAGGCTTCTGTTAGGGCTCCAAGATTTTAGAAAACAAGACTATGCTATTGTTTCTGGAAAAAAAATAAAAAATAAAAAAAATAAAAAAATAACCCACTGAAACCCGACAACGACATGAACTTGGAGCAGTTTCAATATAGTCATTTCTAAAGGTTGTGTCATGAAAACCTGAAGAACAGTGCACACAAATAGTTTCTGCTTTGCTTCACTTCACAAGACAACATTTGGACCTAAGCCATAACAAATAAGAAACCTACAGGATCACAATAGAAACCACCTCAATGAGGCAAACCACTTTATTTCGGCAAGTCTCGAATTCCAGTATGGTGGCTTTACGGAAACCCAAGTATTAAAAATAGTATTATTGCTCTCAGATCTCCCCTAAAAAGACAGGTTCCAAATACAGATGGCCATAGATGTTAAGATGGTGGGAGTGATGAATATCTGCTCAGTGGGGGTCAGACCGCTGGGACATCCCCGATCACGAAAACGGGCTTACCTTGCCGTTTAAGGGAGTCCCATATGAATGGAGCGGCAGTGCGCATGCTCAGCCACGGCTCCATTAATTTCTATGGGCTGCCGAAGATAGCACAGCGGTAGCCCCATAAAAATGAATTGAGCGGTGGTCCAGCCTGTGCACTACTGCGGCTAGATTCCTATGGGCCCACCAGGAATGACAAGATAAGCCCGTTCTCGTGATCGGTGGGGTCTCAACGGTTGGACACCCACAATCAGATATTTATCACCTATCCTGCGGTAAGGTGATCAATAATTGTTATGGGAATACCCTTTTAACTTGGAATTCCCTGATAGGGTTTTCAGAAAAGTTTTGTAAATTAGACAACCCCTTTAAGATATCTGGATGTTGCCTGTAGAGAAGATAAAAAAAAAATATAGAACAGATTTAGAGCACCTTATTTTCTCTTGGAGTCAGCTTTACATTGAGCCCATTGCTTGGATGTTCGGTACATGAACTGCTCAACTATATTATACAACACCTTGTGTTATACCCTGGAGAATCCCTGATGAATGATTGAGTAGGGAACGTTCCCCTGTGTATTACAAGCGCTCCTTGGTCGGATTCCTAGCCTTAATATTTTACAGCATTCCTGCTGGGAGAGACAGATTCTCTCTGCTATGTCGCTGTAACAGCTGGAAATCACACAAGGTCAGTGGAGGAATCAAGTAAAAAAACAAAAAACAAAAATCACAAAACGACCCATCACAAAAATAGGAATAAAATACAAAAAGGCAAATAATGATAAAATTTGTACTACGTGGTAACAGCTTTAATGCACATCTTCCAGATTACTGCAAGTGGACAGTGAGAGCAGATAGTGAAGCAAGGCTAAGAACGCAAGTTAGATGTTTGAAGTCCAGGCCGCTTTCAAGATCTCCGCTTGCTGTCAGTGAACAGACTTTAGATTCAGGGGCTGACTGCAAGTACAGACCATGAAAACAGAATTGAAACACAAAATAAACTGGAAATTTACTAAATGACTGTATAATGAAGAGTTTCGCACCTTTGTAATATACTTCATGTTTAAATTCCTCACCATTTTTAATATCACTGCTTGCTGTTAGTGAATAAAAACATTCCCGATAAAATTAAAACCCATCCTGATCATGTTTTGTTCAAAGAGGTGCTAAATGTTTGGTATTGCAGTATTCAAGTGAATGAGGCAAAACTGCAATACCAGACAAAACCTATGGACAATGGTGGCGCTGTTTCTAGAAAAAAAACAAAAAAAATAAAATATGCTAAAAAAAATTTCCGAAGCTCAGCCAACCCCTTTAAGACAGCTTCAGGGTTTTATATAAATTATTATTTAGATCGGTTTCCCCCAGAGTACTGATCTTGGGGGCTGCAGCAGCAGGAAGGGGTTTGTTAACAAGTAAGCCGTAAAGATCCCTATGGATGCATCACATATGTAACCAATCTATTTAGACAAGATGCAGGTAAACCTCCATCTGGGATTGTCTTTTGTTGTTTTTTTTTGGGGCCATTATTGTGTCAGAGCCTGGGCCCACCGGAGGACCTGCTGGTACTATGGCAGACCAGCATTGAGAAATTACCAGCAGAGGAACGCTGATCAACTTATTTTAGAGGGTCGAGCGATGTAAAAATGGGTTTTCCAAATGTTAAACGATATGTATATAAAATATTTAGTAGCCATGACCCCATTTAGACATGATTAATACTTACATCATGTAGTGGATAGGCAGCACTATACACACCATTAGCAAGTAGGCTGGTAATTCCTATGGAATAAAAAAAAAGTGTTATATAAGTGAACATATAGGGGGGGGGGGGGGTTAGAATATTCCATTGTGCGGTATATAACGGGTTAACGCGCCACTGCGCAGGTTCTGAAGTACCACAGTTACTGGGATCCCCAGGCTTGCACGCTGCGATTCTCCCCACAGGGACGAGTTTGGTTTATTATTAAAGCTAAATTAAATATAATCATAGCGCAGGCGGCTTACGTTACGTCCGGCAGACGCATCCTTGTTATCACAGAGTCGTTGTTCACGGCAGGCTGTATAATTATCCTATGTTTAGCTGCTATTCTTTTCTTCTTCGCAGTCTCAGGATAACGGGTCATTGCGCTTCACAACACTGGCAAACTATTATTTACTTGGCCAGGGATGAGTGTCCACGATACAAATCTAGGCAGCTCACCAAACACGGCATTTATAGCAGCCACACATCACTTCGTGTGTCTCGATCTGGGGGGGGGGGGCGTTCAATTTATTTAGCAAAAGTATTTTCACCCCAGGAATGCAGAGCCTGATGCGTTTTTTTGTGATAAAGGGACAATCATAATAATAAAGTATGGTCAATGTTTTTTTTTTCTAACCAACGAATCTGAAAATGTATCAAACATGTGGACTTCACACAATCATTGACAGGGCAACTCTAACCATATGGTGGCTCAAAATAGCGATCGGTTAAATGACTGTTCGGTCACCGATTATCTTCGCCGACTCCCCCATTACCATGTCCGATTAGCTGAATTAACATATGGGGGAGATGCTAATAGAAACCAATCAGGTCACCGCTTTCCTTTGCACAAATTGTGATACATCGCCCCCAGTTATTTCTATGAAAAGAGATCAGCTGCAACCAGACATCTGTTTTGCCACTGATCATCTTTTCCAATACGTTGTTTGCTCCCAAGATAACAGAGTGTCCTGCTGCTGGGACTCCAGTGATGAACTAATCTACAGGGGAACCCAGCAACAAGTGCTCTATTTCCCTGCAGTGCCTCCACAGGGGAAACGAAGCATTACACACATCTATTGAAATCAATGTAACGGACAGACAGATACACCAGAGTTCTTACAGAGAGACAGACTGTTTTTGTAGCCGACTAACAGGGGAGGGTCCTGGCAACCATGGGAGGGTCCTGAATGGGAGGACCCCCTTACTATTAACTCCGAATACAATAATAGGGCATTTTAAAATAAGTTTTCAAAACCAGACAACCCTTTAAAACAGGGCAACAAAGTGTAAGCACCCAGAGCGCGTATGCTTTGTAATATGCACCCCATTTTGTAAATGGTTTGGTGTATCTAGCAATCCCTAAGTTCACGAGTGTGATCTTTTTGGCAATTTTCAGTGACACGTAGCCTGGTTTTATCTTCAGTCAGATGGATGCCCCAAAGGAGGTTTAAAGGGGTCGTCCAGTTTTATGTTAAAGCTTAATCACAGTATCATGAAAATCTTTGCAACTTCCTAACATACCTTGTTTAAATGCCTTACCATTTTCAAGATCTGTGCTTGCGGTCAATAAATAGAAATACAGTCGGACAACCTGTACAAGCCGAATACTTGTCACAGCTGAGAGTTTGTACTGATACATTGTATCTAACCCTCTGGAGAGAGATTAATGCTGATGATTTATCCAATTCAGGCAATCCTCTGACTTGAACACAATTGTAGCAAACCCTCAGTTGTGGGAAGTATCTCTGCACAGGTATTCATCCTCCGATTGTAAACACGAGTGCACTCATTCACTGACAGCAAGCAGGGATTTAAAAAAAAGAAAATCGAAACAAAAGTATTTTATAAAGTCGCTGAGCAAAACATTATTTTTTTTTTATTTTACACAAAACCGGAACAATATCTTGCTAGGAGGTTTCCATCCTAGACAAATAAATCTCGGAGGATTCCTTTGCTACAACAGCCGTGATCGGAGGGATTGATTCCGGCAAATTTTCTTTCATGTAGGTCATATAATGATTAAATAAGATTTTTTTTAAATCGGATTATTTCTACTATCAGATAAGGATTGTGTCAAGCGTCGCTATGTGTAAACCCAGCCCGGCAGGTGGAGGTGATGAATGTAGATCCCCATGACGGAGATGTGAGACGTGCACTGTATACACCATGAATACAGAACATTGAGCTTTCATGATGAAACTATGCCAGCATAAAGGAGACTGAGCAGACGCGGTGTTCTTCGAAAGCTGGAAAAACTGACTTGCAATCGACGCTTAATCCCTGCCCCTCTCAGTCATAGAGGCATGAAAAGATTATTGTAGGGTATAGCAGTGACTAATACCAGGAGCAAGGCTTCTACAATGCATGGATTAATGTTGGGAACTAGAGAGGTGTGCCGAGAGTAAACATTTCTTCAGGCCATCTCTGGAGTCATCACTTGAGCGCATTCAGACAGACTGACTGAAAAAAGTCTACTGACATCATGTGTGTGGGTGGAGAGGCCAACGCCTTCACCGCATGTTCAAGACACATCAAAGCGTGGACATGTCAGAGTAACATACCTAAAAAAAAAAACACAGCGAGCGAAAACATTTGACGAGCTAGCATGAATATATAAGACAATCGCTTATTTAGCAATTCCATAATATAGTTTATCAGAAATGACATAATAATAATCCTATTTTAGAGCAATGTTAACGGCTGACTTTTACTATGGACCACAGTTAGTGCCTTTAGTTAGTGATCGCTGATCTATACTATTGACTACAGCTAGAACTTTTACTCAGTGCTTGTGATTTGCATTGGGTTATTCTTATCTCTTGTATGGCATAGGAACTTTGATACTATTAGGGTATGTTCACATGAGGTCATTACGTCCGTAATTGACGGACGTATTTTCGGCCGCAAGTACCGGACCGAACACAGTGTAGGGAGCCGGGCACCTAGCATTATAGTTATGTACGACGCTAGGAGTCCTGGCCTCGCTGCCGGACAACTGTCTCGTACTGAATACATGATTACAGTACGGGACAGTTGTCCGGCAGCGAGGCAGGGACTCCTAGCGTCGTACATAACTATGATGCTAGGAGCCCGGCTCCCTGCACGGTGTTCGGGCCGGTACTTGAGGCCGAAATACGTCCGTCAATTACGGACGTAATGACCTCGTGTGAACATACCCTTACTGGTTGGCACACATTGTAGCTTTAAATTCTATGTTGTTTGTCCCTACTTGATTTAAATAAAAGGTATGTTTTACAATTTAACTATTCTACTAGGTAGCAAGTAGTTGGGAAAAAAAAAATGGGTTTCTATATATTCAATACTGTCTGAGGCACCATGCACACGACCGTAATTTTGATTCACAATTACGGACCAAAATACTGATCCATTCATTTCTATGGCGCACGGACACCTTCCCGTATATTTACTGGAAGGTGCCCGCGTCGTAGAAAGCATCCGTAAAAAAAAAAAAAGAGGACATGAACTATTTTTTGATTTCACGGACCGTGCTCCCATACTTTATAATGGGAGCACGACCCGCAAATGCTGGTGACTGTCTGCGGCCGCATTCACAGAGTTTTTTGGCTCTGATTTTGACGCAAAAACCGCGTTGGAATCAGCTCCAAAACAACGGCCGAAATCGCCCCCCATTGATTTCAATGGGAGGCAGAGGCTTTTTCCCTGGGTGGCCTTTAGCTGCTCGCGGAGGAAAAAAAAAAGCAGCATGCTCTTGACGTGGTTACGCCTCTGACCTCCCATTGAAATCAATAGCAGGCAGAAAAAACAAAAACAAAGCAAATCTCATCCACACAGCGGAAAGAATCTGCAGAAAAGGAGTGCGGTAAGTGACTTGTGATGCGCATTCTCAATCTGGAGCATGTCAGCTTCTCTTGTGAAAACGCTGTGGAATTTCCGCACCGAAAATCTGGTCGAGACTTCAGTGTTTTGGTCATGTGTGGACGTAGCCTAACAGTAAAATGGTCGTCTACAGCAACCAATAAGAGCTCAGCTTTGATTTCTTAAACTGCTCTGGAAAAATAAAAGCTGAACTCGGATTGGTTGCTATGGGCAACAAAGACAGTTTTCATAAATCAGGCCCGTGTTTCAGTTATAGGCCCTCGGGAGTATAATCGATTTACCTAGGTCTGCAGGCAGGGCAAGAATTAAACTAAAACTTTGGGCAGGTTGATTGGGTGGCTTCTAGGGGCTGTATAGGTGACGGCACAGGGTGGTTTATAAAGGGACGTAGCTGAGGGACAACTATCTTCCTGCCGCAGCATGTCCCTTCCCTCCCCTCTTGGTGGTGGTTGCAGTGTCCAGGGCCGGCTCCAGGTTTATGTGGGCCCTTGGGTGACACAGACTTCGTAGGCCCCT
Source organism: Rhinoderma darwinii (assembly GCF_050947455.1). NCBI lineage: Eukaryota > Metazoa > Chordata > Amphibia > Anura > Rhinodermatidae > Rhinoderma > Rhinoderma darwinii. The sequence goes on along the minus strand of NC_134695.1, from coordinate 63,281,185 downwards.
TTGCGGGGAAACTCACGGCGGCAATAAAACAGCAGAAAACATTACTTTGTGCCCCCATATAGACGTTAGGCCCCGTTTATGCCCCATATAGAAGTTAATAGAAAAATAGACAGGGAGGCAGCACTTCCAAATAACAGAGCTTTAATCACCCGTGCAACGTTTCAGTACAACAGTACCTTTCTCAAGCATGAGAAAGGTACTGTTGTACTGAAACGTTGCACGGGTGATTAAAGTGGTCTGTTTTTTTTAAGTGCTGCCTCCCCGTCTATTTTTTGATTGCCCAGTATTGAGGACCGTGGACCTAGTCCTATTGAGGCGTGCACCTACTTGCGGTCCGGTGCTCTGCCTGGGACTACTGCTCCTCTCCCATATATGGACGGTGATGCCGTGACTACGGCAGCGACAGCACCCGGTGGCCGAGTGGGCCCCTCCCCCCCCAAGGGTAGTGAGCCCCGGCACTTGCCCGGGTTCACCAGGTGCGGATGTCAGCCCTGCTAGTGCCCATTACTTGGGTGTATCTTGTTGTCACAGCTCCTTGCAGCTGGTGTAGCTCTTCACATGCCCGCTGTTGCCAATGGCCTGGCATTTGGTACTAGGCAATAGTTGTTGAAATGAAGGGATAAGTCAGTAATTAAAATAGGTTTATATTCTTCGTGGGGAAAATTAAGAGTGCGGGGTCTTATTTCAAGGTCAAATGAAGAGGGGATTAAACTTGTTATATTTGTAGGCCATGGAGTTGGGTGTTCCTATAGTCCTCAAATTTTGTAGCTTTGGACAGGTCTGTCAGCAGTCTAGACTGCCATACATTTTAAAGGGATCAGCCTGAGTTATTGTAACGCTCCCACGGGTGATTCCCATTACGAGATACAATTAAGAAATTGCAATTTAAGGAAATGTCCCTGATCTGCTTGTGCAGGTTCACCAAAGGTGAACCAACTCAGAGTCCAAATCTAATCCAGGTAGTATGACGCCATGTTTACTTTACCTTAAAAATTTTACTTTATGATGATGGTGGTAATTTCTGGCACGATGGTGATGAGGATGATGCACACAACACTTGGATTTGAACAACCATTGTACTTAATTAAATAAATGCTTAATTAAATTTGCGCTCACCCATGCTGTATTTGGCTTTGGTACAGGTTGTCCTTTTCAAGATTTCATACACCTGTAAAAACAAGATGGAAGTTACTATCACGGATGTAATGTGAAGTTCCCGGGCCCCCCAAATAGTATTTGGTACAATATAGTGTCCCCTTTTAGGGCCGACATCATCAGGGCGGAGGTGCAAATACAATCTCTGCACCGATTTAGCAACTGCAGCGACCACTAAACTCCACTGCAAAATCTTTCATGCATCGGGTTTGCAGAACTGTTCGAGAATTAGTGTTACATTAAAAGGGATTGTTCGTGATAGCAAAAAAAAAAAGTGTCTTCATTTCCAGCACCACGCTGATCAGCGTCTAGGATTGTAGCTCAATCTTATTAACATGAATGGGGCGTAGCTGCAATACCAGACACAACCCATGCACCAGTGTGGCACTGTTTCTAGCAATAAAGCAGGCTATTTTTTCAAGTGCTGGACAACCCGTTTCGGTTTCTAACAGTCCATGTAAAGTTGACAGGAAAAAAGCGTATTCATGCTATAGCACTAGGAACCTTAAGAGGTCATTAGTATTTATATGTTGAGTCCATAGATCCCAGCAGAGGGAAATACTTTCCAAAGTAAACCCCCAAAAGGAAAGATTACACACTAGTCCTAATTGCTGGGATCTAATCTAATTTTTTTGGGAATAAATGAACTGAAAATGTAAACAGGTCCCTGTACTGAGGACTTAGGGGTCCTCAACTCCTCTTGGGTAGGCCCCTCGGTGGTGATGATCCAGGAGAACCCTTGCCATCTCCAAGAAACTCAAGTTAGCCTTTGAGGCCTAGGACTGAGCCGAACTTTGACAAAAATGGAGCACATGATCATTGAAGATTCCCGAAAATCATCGTATCTCTCATGAATCTGTATTATGCTACTTTCCAAAGAAGAGTGCCCAGAAGTAGAACTTCTCCCGGGCAATGTGCATATAGACCATAGACAAGGTCAGCGTTACATTGTACATAATGATGTTAATGGCCGATGATAGGTGCGAAAAATAAATTGGCACGCAATTAACACTTAATCAACAAGGGACAACCGGCGTGTTTAACACTTACAATGGAACTTCTTGTTTTGCTGTCAAAGAACGAGTCTTTGTCGGACATATCGAACCTGGAAAATGATGAAGAGTTTTATGGTTAGTGGTGGATGTAGGAAGACTAGAGCTTTTAGGGTAAGGACACGAGCGTGAACCACGGCCGCTATGTATGATCTTTCCCTTACATTTGGTCAATGCAATGATGAATACACCATACGATATAGTCACAGTATAGCTGGATATACACATGCGTGTGCAAAGACCAAGAAAAGTTTTTGCCTTCCAACAAGATTTTTCGTTTCAGTAGGTAAAGTGCTAATGCTTTAAAACCCTATACACCCTGTCTGAAAGGAGTCCCCAAGCAGAGATCTTGTGGATCACCCTACAGGTCAACTATGTCTTTATATGTTTATTTTTTTACAGTGAATCCGTGGAGTCTCTGCATGGACTCTCAGCATGGATCTGCACTTGTATGTAAACACAGATTCATATAGCATTGACCACAAGATATTGGCTCAGGAACATCTTAGACGGTGTTCACATCTGCTTCGTTAGGGGTCTCCTTAGCAGATTCGGTGAAAAATACCCGAAAAAAATTGCGCAACACGCTATTTCTTCCAGTAGCCCATCAGACACCCTGATGGAAACAGGATAGAACCCATTAAAGTAAATGGGTTCCATCGGGTGACGTTTGTGTCAGTCATCAGACAATGGCTCCGGCGCTTAGATTTTTTTCCCGTTCCTTTGTTCCTATGACGGAACGGAAGAAAGGAAAACCTTAGCACAGATTTGAACGAAGCCAATTTGTACCCCTTTTCTTTTTTCGAGCCGCCGATTCCATCATGATAATTTATTATCGGCGGGTGTACCCTGCACTGAATGCATGTTTCCCCACAAACCAATAGGGAAAAGCCGCATTACACCACGTCCTACTAAAATCAATGGACGTGCTGGGTCCTCCAGGTAGAGAAGGTTGCAGTTTGGTACTCAATATATTATAAACGCTCACGTAATATATAATTATAAAGCAATTTGGGAAGATCTGGTTAAAGCTGGGTTCACACCTGCTTTGTGACAGTGAGTTGTTCTGCTCTGTCAGAGCAGCAGAACAAGGGAATAACGGAACCAACGGTTCCGTTGCACAATGGACACCGCCGGTTGCCGATAGAACCCATTGACTTTAATAGGTTCCGTCGGCTTTCCGTTGGGGTGTCTATGATTTTACCGGACACAATAGCGCAGCATGTTGTGCAATTGTCTCAGGAGCTTCCGATGCGGATTTGAACAAAGCCTTATAGAGACAAGAATGCAGTAGATACTAGATCCCATATACTTACAGATGCTGCTTTTCTCTGGAGAAGGGGTATGAGAGATGCTTGACTGTCTGTGGTCGGTGACTAGCAACCTTGGGCTGAATTGGTTCAGTTATTTTCTGCAAGACTGAGCTGAGTTTGTGCATCAGGCCCTGTCTTTGATTTATGTGATAGATCTGGAATGAATAATGCAATGTATGATAATTCTATGGAAAATAGAGACAAATGCAAAAACAGCAGCAACATAAGGAATCGGACACATGGATATTTTGAGGGCATGGAGCTGGGCAGTAGTCTTATGGCCTATCCATTACTCTAAGCTATGGACACTCTGAATGTTTTTAGCGGTTTCAAAATCACAAGAGACTTATCAACTTTGTATTTGGGATCTTCCACCCATACATTTGGACAGTATACAACCTTCTGCACTACCTACCCCAGTCGATAGGTGAGGCAGTCTGCAGTTAATCTTCCTTGACCCAATGAAATAACACGCAAGGTCAACTGAGCCAAGAATGGATGTCCTCACTATATCTAATATCATTATATACCCAAGTGTTTCTTTTTACTTCTAAATACTTGGGTCATTTGTTCGCCAGACTCTGTAGCCTCCCTGTCAATTAAAAAGGTTGTATGAGACTAGGAAAAAAAAAAAAAAAAGTCTTCTCCTAAAACCACACCACTCTTGTCTATGGTCTGTGACTGGTATTGCAACTCAGCCAAGAACGGCCCTGGACAAGTGTGGTGCTGTTTTTTGGAAAAAAAAAAACAAAAAAAAACCAACACTTTCTTCTTATCGGATACAAACTCTAACGGTCAGGAAGGACGAAGACGATTAGAGTCAGGTGTTAAAATATTAAGGTATAAAATGGGGTGATTCCTGTTGACCTTCCAATTCTGCACACAGAATTAAAATGAGTAACGCATTGATCGTGAACACTTTTTCCCCAGAGTAAGTCTCATCACATCTGCGTTCTCCATTACAGATATCAGAAAGAATACTGCTGCATGCCCTAAAAATCATGAACACCACGGCAGAACCAGATTGACTCCATTATAAGTCAATGGGTCCGTTGGGCACTGGTGGTATCAGTCGTACAATCCAGCACTGCATTGTGGTTTCCAGAGCCTTACAAAGTGACATTTTGCATTTTGAGCTGTTGTCATGTCTCCAACACTCATATGGTAGTGGTCTACCCCAATTATCAGAAGTTCCGAAAGGGAATCCTGCGGGGAGACGGGTACGGGCAATGCCGATCTGCAGCAAACCTTCCCTAGAGGGGAAATGCCAGAAAATACCTCCAGCCCTAGCCCGACAATGCAATAATAAGGCAAGTGCTCTTAACTTTGGATGTAGCTGACACTCCAGAGGAAACGTACCGCAGAGACAAGACCTTTCATACTTTGCCAGATTGCTACTTAAAGAATAAACAAGTCTCTCGATAGGCTTCTAATAGTAAATGGGCTCTTCACATCTAATTCAAGACATCTCCAGCGTACCATTACACTTCTAAGATCTACAGTGCAGCAAAGTAGTGGATATTAAAATTCATAATAATTTAGACCTTTCGGGGAACGTAGCACAAATTTTGAGCCTGGGACCTGAATGTTTTACATGTCTCAGCAGTATAAAGGAAAGTAGAAATATCAAATGAAAAAGATGGAGTAAGAATTGCTGGTTTGCCCTCTATTGTTTGTAGGCCAGGAAGCGGCCTACGAGACCCGCCTCAATTCATACAGTATATGACGCACAGAGGTGGTGGAATAGGAAGAATGTGCTATAAATGTCTGACAGGTGGGGGTCCCACCGTGAGAGAATAGGGATCCTGGCGGCTGCTAAGAAAAGGAGATGATGTGAAGAGAGGGGAGCTCTTCATTATACTCTATGGAAAAACTTTATGGAGTTTAACAGATTGCTACTCTTAGCAAGTGCTGAATTACCAGTGGACCCCCATGCTTCTGATGGGTATGGGTCACCAAGGTCGGAACTTCACTTTTTAGAAGTTAAGAGTATGTATGTATGTATGTATGTATGTATGTATGTATGTATGTATGTATGTATGTACGTACGCACACACACACACACACACACACACACACACACACACACACACACACATATATATATTAATCATTGTATCGAAAGTTACATAACTTCCTAATATACTAGTAAGTTTCCATTTTTAAGATTTCTGCTTGCCTCCAGAGAACGGAAACATTCACACAGTGGGACTGGAATATAATAGCAGTGACCGATAAGTAAACACAGGTCTGAATTTCATACATTTAGGATGGTTTTACCATATGCACGTTACTAGGAGGTGTATGGGAATGCAATGTATGCTAGATCCTGACATCACAGTGACATCACCGGTTCTTAGTACATACGTAGGCTTCATATTGAGAAATCTAGACGTAAGCGATTTGTTCACAGCACACAAGTGATGGGAACACTTAATCCTTTTATTGGGAGAAATATACAATATTATAATGCTGGAGCATTTCTTACAAATCATAACCTTCAATATAGCAGCGGCCTATATGCATCAGTCACTATATATAAACGTGTCCCGGGTTATTTATGAAGGAATAGTCTACAATGTGAGCACATACCTTCTTAGTTGGCATCTTAAGTTTCATAAACTCAGCTTCTCTGCAGAGAACATTCCAGGGAGCGTGAATCTTCACAAATCCCACACCGTGCATTTTAGTCTATACCAAGAAAAAAAGAAATAGGAAGCATTGAAAATCTATTGCAGAAGTTCATAAAGGTCCCTGTGATGCATAGAAAAGTTTTCACATTAGTCATAGACGAGCAGTTGACTGCCCAAAGCAGATATTCAATGTGTCACCCCTAAGGGCCAGAGGCAAGATCTAGAAGTGAATGACTATAGGCAGAGGCGCCAATTCGGCCGATGCCTGGGTGCAACTGCAACCTCTGCACTCCCTATAGCTACGTCCGACTATAGGGTCTGTAAGGCCATTAAAAAAAGTAGATGAACCCCACCGATCAGAGTTGCAATACCCCTTTAGTGTCTACTTTTTTTAAAAAATTAAGCTGATCCTGTGATCAGCCGATTGCTGTGGGTCCGACTTCAAACGCCCCTGATGATCAGCGGTTGTTGCTGAGAAAGTTAGGGCTGGCTCTGGATTGCACCTGCAGCGGCCGCAGGGGAAACATATTAGTTTATTTTCCGGCTGAAGCAGATCCACCAGAAGGACTCTCCTCTTAGCAGCCGTCTAGTCTGGCTAATATTTATGGGCAACTTAAAGGAGCGGGCACCCACTAACCTTGATCCCGCCACGTGTAAAAAATTAACATAAAAATAAAGTTTCTGGATTTGCGGACTTGACCAATATAAGGTGACATTTCACTTGAATGCATGGCTTCGTACCCATTTATACCAATTCTAGAGGGGTGATTAACATAATAGGTGACTCCACCTTTATTATGTCACAGTTTTATGGGCTGGGGATCAGGACATGTAAAAGCTGAGATTTACTACCAGTCTAGTCGCTGCAAGCAAAGCGCAGTATGTGTACATAAACTATGCAACCCAATAAAAATAAGTAATATGCAATCTAAACCTGGAAAACAAACAGACTGGCTACGACAGAATTACGGGATTTAGATTCTAATTATTTATAAGATACAAGACTGACATTTTCTGTATTAACAGACACAATCCCCCAACAACCTGATCTGTATGGAGTCTGCAAGATGGTCCCTCTATGTCTGCCACTAGGGAAACAATTGGACAGGTATGGTTGCATTTGTCCAATTCTATGGCTTACCGCCACCGATAAGCGGCACCAGAAGTGCCTAACCTTCGCTTTTGAAACACCAATTTCCCCTATTGAAATAAGGTGTGTGCATGGTGTGTCAGCCAAATAATGACCTACTTTACACTCTATATTTATAGATTCTCTCTCATCAAGACAGGTCTTCTGCAATTTGAAAAACTATCTGACAAGACATTACATGGAAGTGTTCTAATAGTGTAAAGGACTGCTAAACTGATTGTATCTTGCTTTGCACTTGGATGAAACCTATTGTTTTCGGTTACCATCCAATTCAGGCTAAATCGTAGCATTCTTTAATCAAATCCAGAAAAATTTCTGCATGCTTGACCACTAAGTCATACCTTCAGTTCGGAGACCACGTCCATACAGAGTGGTATGTCTCCATGGTAACAGACAACAAACCCTGTGTAGTCTGATCTTACAATAACACCCCATATCTCTTCCCCTATTTCTTGCTAACATATTTCGGTAGGATAGCAAGCAGTAGAAGAAAGATGGAAGGAAATAGGAAAGGCAGAATCAGACTACACCAGGTTTGTTTGTAGTCTGAAAACATGAAACCTAAATCGCTCTGCGTAGGAGCTGTATAAGGAGAATATTTTGCATTTTTTGTTTTAGACCGCAAGAGAGTCACCTTTACAGTAGGGACAGTTGTAGGGTTTCCATAGTATAAAGGTTGTGAATTACTGTCTTTTTTACAAATGTTAGAACATAGGTATGACCCCGAGCCCTCTTTTTTCAAAATGTTTTTGTTCCTATGGAAAGAAGTTGTCCAGGTTCAACTTAGGAAGAGGGACGGGGTCACCTTAAGTGGGACACCCATTACATTTAGTCCATAGCAGGTTCTCCTCCTATCATACGGGCATCCTTGCTTATTCCACTTCTGGATGGTCCCTTAATCCAGTTCTTTTGACAGTGCCCATAAACTTGCTACTTCCGCAGTACAGAAGGGACCAATAAAAGTCACTGAGCAAATAATAAAGGATGAAATTTATGTTACTTATGTAAACTAATATACAAGAAGTCATATAATCTTCATTACCCCGTAGCTGCTCACATAAAGCCCTTATTGTTCTTATTGGCACTCATGTCCACCTGCTCACATGTGATGTTTATCCGGAGATCACCTATACACTGAGCTGTGTCTACAAAACGTGCCACGGCCTTACCAGGACAACACGCATCACGACACCCAGACAGAAACATCTTTAATGGCCTTTTATTTGATCTCTGGAGAACTTTGTAAATTGAGCGGCTGGTAACGCCCGTTCTGTAAACACCAGTACAAAAGCGGAGCTCTAACATGTCTGATACGTCACATGTGGGCATTATATTTTTTTATGTAGAGTGAATAGTCAAAATTTATCCTCTAGCTAGTCAGATATCATTATACATGGTTCTTCATTGTCATTTTTACTTAACAGTGTTTGTATA